>NW_026853384.1:0-96212 GCF_026571515.1 Ruditapes philippinarum
ACACTTTTGCGATAATTATTTTTTGAAATGTGACTCTTCCTTTCGTATTTTAGTATTTAGAAGCAACGGATCCAGATCAGTATATCCAAAACTGGAGGTTCATAATGTAGCTAAACTTGAATACCATAAACGATTAAATTTGGAATCGATTTCTGTTATAATAAATATTTAGACATCTTAACTTAAAGTAAATATAGAGAGCTCTACAAGAACATAAGCACATAATCTTGAAATTTAAGTTAGTTTATATACTGGCATTGAAACTACAAATCGTATCTGTAAACTTTGTTCATCACAATGAGTTGAATCTGAGTATCATTTTTATAACGCTGTGATAAATATTATGATTTACGACATAGTCATTTTGCGAATACTACTTGACCTTCAATCCAAACGTTCATTAAGTTTAAATATGATGTCATCAAATCATAGAAATAGTATTGTAAAAAATGCAAACTTTATAACGAAGATTATAAATTGAAAATTTAAGCCTTGAAAATAATGCTGCTTCTTAGATTTTCGTTTTGAGTTAATTTTTTTAATGTTTGATATCTGGTGATTATTTATTATTCAAAGATTAATTATAAATGCGTAGTTATTTGTGTAATATTTATGTAAACTGTATGTCTTGACCATATTCAGTATGTGTAAATGGTCAAAGGCATTTGAAATACCGATTTACCAATAAATGAAATGTTATGTAATGTTAAATCTTTCTATAATGGTATAAATATACAAAAATAGACATAATGTTTCTAAATGAATGGCCATTTCATATTTAATAAATGAAAAAAACTGGTACCGTTAAGAATTAGATTATAATCAATATTAATGAATTGCCCCTTAAACTATAGAAAACAATTACTAGAAAAAAACTTTCACAATTTTGATTTTTTTGACACCTGCAATAATAACAATAATAATAATAATAATAATAATAATAATAATAATAATAATAATAATAATAATAATAATAACTATAATAATAATGATAATAATAATAATAATAATAATAATGATAAAAATAATAAATAAATAAATAAATAATAATAATCATTATAATAATAATGATGAAGACGATGATGATGATGATATTATTATCATGATGATAATAATTTTTAAGGCTATGAAACAAGGAAGTTCATGCACTGGTTAACGAATAAGCATTGAATTTTGGTATTATTTTAATGTCTGAAATATAACCGTTTTATGTTACTTTTATCCTAAAAAGCGTATGGTTCAACAAATTATCTTCTTTAATTTTACGATAACTCATCAAATGCAATGACTAAATAAAACCGTTAACAAATCACTGCCTAGAAAGTTGTCTACAAAATAAACAGAAATAAATATCATAATATCAAATGAGTCACGTCATTTACATCATTATTCTGTAACTGATACGTATACCTTAAAGATTGATTTCACATTTAAGAGCATTTGAGGTATTTGATTAGAAATAAATGACATTTAACCATTAAATTGAAAGCGAAATTTGAGTAATCTTGGACACTCTCCAGCTTATATGAAACAACATGACCTAGAGAGTTCTATTTTTTCTTTGGTTTGACCTATTTCTAAATAGAGAACACAAATATTGCATAACAAAAAACATCATTGATAATTTAAGAATTAAAAATTCATTCCATTTACGTCATAAGACATGAAATCAAATTATCTAGATAAAAGACGAAATAATATAAATTGACATGGATGTTGCTACAATTGAATTGGATTCGAGTGTAAGAGCTTTCTTTTGTCCTAACTATTGATTAGCAATAAGATGAAGGTGTTCCTCACTTTTACACAACGGAGCGATAAATGCAGGAATATAGTCTAATCAATGTCAAACTCTCGGTCAGAATACCTATCAGCCGGGGGAAATGAATTTCCTAATGACCGTTTTAAAGTTTTTTGTCTCATCAATATTACTACATAAAATATCACAGTCCTAAAATCTACGTATCGGCATAACAATTTAACTCTATATATAGTTATAAGAGTATTCCTATGATATACAAAAATCAATTTAAGAGAATATTTTACACAAGATTATTATTGACAGTTATTTACCACTACGGACCTTATATAAAAAGTATTTTAAATGTAATATTACTACTAAAATGAACACTAATAAAGGTTATAATAATAATAATAATAAATAAATGAATAATAATAATAATAAAGGAACCTTATAGTACTGATCCACATTATGATACATATTTCAACTATAGCCAGATCAGTGGGTTTCGAGGACACATAGTTTTGATTTTTTAAAATTACAAACAAATTAGGGGGAAAATATCAGTTTAAAAAACACAGGTATTTATTTTAATTGATAGTAATTATATTTAGTAAAATCTTTTGTTCTTTAAAGCCTCATTACTGATATTATATCAAAATCAGGCCGACTTATACATTGACAAGACATAAACAATATGTGTCTTGTACATGTATACTAAATACTTATTTAACTACATGTGAACAACATAATAGATTACCAGAAAGTAAAGGATTATGTTTTATCTAATACAGTTTTGTCTCACTTTCATGTTTTATATAATTTTGATTTATCCAATACTTATATACATGCATAGTAACAACGAGTTTAAAATGTACAAAATATTCAAAAATGTTGTTAATTATAAAATAATTGGAAAAGAAATGGATTAAATGTATGGAGAATATAATGTATTGCTCAACATTTTTACCCGTAATTCATGAAATAAACGTGATGTTGCTAGATCGACTACAACTGTAAAGTGAAAAAGGTCACATTTAAATAAATATAGATAATATTCACAGGAATGCATGTACATGTATTAGGCTTAAAACTTATTTTAAAAACATATTTAGACTAGTTTTATTATCTCTGCATTGCTCCTATTCTTCGATATGGCTTAAAAAATACGTGTGTATAAAACAATATGTGCAGCGGGAAAGAAAAACAATGAATATTTTAATATTTCTTGTACCAAATTATTAAGAAACAAAACATCATAAGCCACTTTTTAAAGTCAGCAATACTTACATCACCATACCTAAAAATGTCAGTCAGTGATGTTTCAAATTTAAGAAGAATCTGCCTTCTTTTCAAAAGTCATTTTTTTCATATTTTTAAGGAAAATAAAAATGCTCACTTTTAGAAATGGTCCCACTTCACCTAAAACCTAAACAATTTGTTAAATCACATTTGTTCAAATCATTATAGTTTTTGAATCAGTTTAGATGAAGACCTATCAGTTAAACGTCATTATGTACACCGGTTTACTGACCTGTGTGAAACCACTCTAAGCATTATGGGAACGCACTACTTTTTACATGGCGGCTTAAACACCGAAGTGATAGAACAAAACACAAATGGGGCCAGTTGAAAAAATAACTTTTTTCCATACCCTGTTGGCAAAATAGCCCTTATATCATTTTTACCCAAAACATGCATCCAAAACACATTATGACAATCCTTCAGTGGTTTTACAAACCCAGAAAGTGAAAGTAGTTTTGAATATTTGAATAAATAGTAACATAGTCGAACTATTAATTGAACTTGCAGTATCAAACTCCGGAAAACAACCTTTGAAGCAATAAACGATTTAATCACTTGGAAAGATATATTGTGTTTTATAAAATAAAATTCTCATCCGTACGTGGACTTCTTTATGTCGGGATTTTTACCCTCATTTGGGGTGAGTAATGCGTCGTAAGACACAGGTCGATATTTGAGAGACCGGTGTGTATACAATGGTTAAACGTTACCAAATTACTTAATGCAATGAATTCAATAAACAATTATATATGTTTACATTGCGACAGCAAACTTTCCTGTCTTTTGTCGGAACTATTGATTAGCAATTAAATGAAGGTGTTCCTCATTATCACTTCTACATAAACACAACGGAGAGATAAATGCAGGAATATATTCAAATTAATGTCAAACTCTTGGTCCAAATACCAATCAGCCGGTGGAAATGATTTTCCTGATGACAGTTTATAAGTTTATTGTCTCATCAATGTAACAACATAAAATATCACAGTCTTCAAATCTACATATTGGTAAGACATTGTCACTCTATATACAGAGGTATAAGAGAATTCACGACATGATATACTAAATACAAATAAATATAAAAATAAAAGAATACTTTATTCATGATTAATCTTGACGGTAATTTACCACTACGGACCTTACATGATAAAGTATTCAAAATTAGTACTAAAACGAACACTAAGAAATGTAAGAATAATGATAAGAAAAGAGGTATCTGATAGTACTGATCCGTATTATCATAAATATACCAACCATAGCAAGTTAAGTGCGTTTCGAGGAGGACTTTACAATCTGAACAAGTTTATTGGAAAAGATATCAGTTTTAAAAACACAGGTATTTCTTTTATTTGATTGTAATTATATTTACTCAAGTATTTTGTCTTAAAAAACTTAATATATTAGTAACGTTTAATCGATAGATTATTTTATCTAAAATGTATTGATAAGAAAATATTTAGATTCTTTTAACACAGAAATGTGGTTTAAACAAATTGTATAATTTTGGTTCGAGTGGGAGCGCTAAAAGTGAGTTCCACTGGAGCGTATTTTATTTGTACATTTTAAACTCGTAGTTAAGATGCATGTACTCAAGTTTTCAATTAATCAAAATTAGTTAAAAAAAATAAAATTGAGTAACAAAAATTAGACAAAACGTAACTCTTTACTTCCTGTAAATCTATTATGTTGTTCACGCGTAGTCAAAGTAGTATTTTAGTATACATGTACAAGACAAATATTGTTTATGTCTTGTCAATGTCTTCTTTGGCCTGGTTTTGATAATATTCATTAAATGCAATACATTCAATAAACAATAATATATTTTTATTGCGACTAATGCAAACATTCAATACATGTTATAAATCATATTCAGACATTAATCATCATTATTCAGCGTCTCATATTTATAAAACTCTCTGACCTAAACGTCTCTTTACATTCTGCTTTGAATACTTTGTCGAAACATTAGAAAGATAATTATAAGACACAGCATTTTAGAACGCCAATCTATCAAAGTGGTACAATAATATTTGACTTTCTTTTAGGCGTTGTGTATATTATTGGTACAAATAACCAAGGAAACAGAGAAATATGAAATTTAAGATTATAACTTTACGTTATTTATTATTAAACAAAGAAATGTTAAACAAGAGGGCCATGATGGCCCTGAGGTCGCCCACCTGTATTTAGGCCCCCGGAGCGGGGCTAGTTAAACCCCAGGGCTTTTATTTGAACAAACTTGGTAGACACTCATTAGAAGATGTTTCATGATGTTAAGTTTTAACTACACACATATAATGAAAAACATTGACCCCCCCTTTGGCAGGGCCAATTTTAACCCAAGGGCTTTTATTTGAACAAACTTGGTAGACACCCACAAAAAGATATTTCCTGCAATCTAACCTCTAGCTCATTAGGTTTTTTAAAAGAGATTTTTTAAGTTTTTACTATACAGATATAGTTAAAAAAAACAATGACACCTCTGGGGCGGGGCCAGTTTTAGCCCCTGGGCTGTTATTTGAACAAACTTTGTAGACACTTACTAGAAGATGTTTCATGCTTAATATCTTAACTCTAGCTATTTGGGGTTTTTCAAAGAAGATTTTTAAGTTTTTGCCATACACATATAAGGAAAATCAATGACCCCCAGGGCGGGCCAATTTTGACCCCAGGGCTATTATTTGAACAAACTTTGTAGACACTCACTAGAAGATGTTTCATGCTTAAGGTATTAGGACCCTAATGGGCACTATCGGGAACTAAAAAATTGACATCATAAGTCAGATGTATACCTTAAAGTACACCTGTATGCAAAATTTAAACAAAGTTTACCGTACGGAAATCAAGTTATGGCCAATTTTCTAAACTCAAGCTAGGATGTTATGAGGGCCCTTTTTTTAGAAAGTAAGAACCTTTAAATAATCTGCAATAACATTCTAATGAAAAATGTTTTCCCATTAATTTTTGGTAAGAAACAAATAGTACCATTCAGCTAACAATCCAAATAAGCAAAATTATGGTTTCTACTTAAAATTTATGAAATCTGTATAAAAATGTTACCCTACCCAACCCATTTTACCACGTGTCTGACCATTTTTCTACATAGGGAGTCTAATAAAAAAATTCTTAAATTTTACCCAAATGAGTGCCTGTTTTCAAAGTTTCCCTAAATTTTTATAAAAGTATATTGGTTGATCGTGTAAAATATGAAATACTTTTACCGTCTAGTTTTGATTATATTACACTTTGAAAATATCAGGTACCATATTTATTTACTAGATTTAGCATAATTTAGCCAATAAATACCTATATAAATTAAAAAATCAAAATTAAACACTTTTTTCTTTCCAAATGGGACATGAGAGATACATAAATAATGTTAAAAGAAAAAAAGAAAGAAACAAAAAAGTTGACCCTTCCGAGGATTGAGCCCACGGCCCTCATTTTCAATGTAGTTAACAGTAATTCCTAGCCTATTTGAATACTCTTCAAAGCGGAGGTAATGCATTAGGGTGCTAATACCTTAATATCTAAACTCTAGCTATTTGGATTTTTTCAAAGAAGATTTTTAAGTTTTTGCCATACACACATAAGAAAAATCAATGACCCCAGGGCGGGGCCAATTTTGACCCAAGGGCTTTTATTTGAACAAACTTTGTAGACACTCACTAGAAGATTTTTAATGCTTAATATCTAAACTCTAGCTTTTTTTTTTTCAAAGAAGATTTTTTAAAGTTTTTGCTATACACATATAAGGAAAATCAATGACCCCCGGGGCGGGGCCAATTTTTGACCTCAGGTCTTTTACTTGAACAAACTTTGTAGACACCCATTAGTACATGTTTCATGCTAAATATCTTAGCTCTAGCTCTTTGGGTTCTTTAAAAAGAAGATTTTTTAAGTTTTTACTATATATGCACATAGGGAAAATCAATGACCCCCTGGGGCGGGGCCAATTTTGACCCCAGGGCTTTTATTTAAACAAACTTGGTAGACACTTATAAGAAGATGTTTCATGCTAAATATCTTAGCTCTAGCTCTATGGGTTCTTTAAAAGAAGATTTTTTAAGTTTTTACTATATGCATATAGGGAAAATCAATGACACCCTGGGGCGGGGCCAATTTTGACCCCCAGGGCTTTTATTTGAACAAACTTGGTAGACACTTATTAGAAGATGTTTCATGCTAGATATCTTAGCTCTAGCTCTATGGTTTCTTTAAAATAGGATTTTTTAAGTTTTTACTATATGCATATAGGGAAAATCAATGACCCCCTGGGGCGGGGCCAATTTTGACCCAAGGGCTTTTATTTGAACAAACTTGCTAGACACTTATTAGAAGATGTTTCATGCTAAATATCTTAGCCTTAGCTCTATGGGTTTTTTAAAAGAAGATTTTTTAAGGTTTTACTATATGCATATAGGGTAAATCAATGACCTCCTGGGGCGGGGCCAATTTTGACCCCAGGGCTTTTATTTGAACAAACTTTGTAGACACTCACTAGAAGATGTTTCATGCTTAAGGTATTAGGACCCTAATGGGCACTATCGGGAACTAAAAAATTGACATCATAAGTCAGATGTATACCTTAAAGTACACCTGTATGCAAAATTTAAACAAAGTTTACCGTACGGAAATCAAGTTATGGCCAATTTTCTAAACTCAAGCTAGGATGTTATGAGGGCCCTTTTTTTAGAAAGTAAGAACCTTTAAATAATCTGCAATAACATTCTAATGAAAAATGTTTTCCCATTAATTTTTGGTAAGAAACAAATAGTACCATTCAGCTAACAATCCAAATAAGCAAAATTATGGTTTCTACTTAAAATTTATGAAATCTGTATAAAAATGTTACCCTACCCAACCCATTTTACCACGTGTCTGACCATTTTTCTACATAGGGAGCCTAATAAAAAAATTCTTAAATTTTACCCAAATGAGTGCCTGTTTTCAAAGTTTCCCTAAATTTTTATAAAAGTATATTGGTTGATCGTGTAAAATATGAAATACTTTTACCGTCTAGTTTTGATTATATTACACTTTGAAAATATCAGGTACCATATTTATTACTAGATTTAGCATAATTTAGCCAATAAATACCTATATAAATTAAAAAATCAAAATTAAACACTTTTTTCTTTCCAAATGGGACATGAGAGATACATAAATAATGTTAAAAGAAAAAAAGAAAGAAAAAAAAAAGTTGACCCTTCTGGGGATTGAACCCATGGCCCTCATTTTCAATGTAGTTAACAGTAGTTCTAGCCTATTTGAATACTCTTCAAAGCGGAGGTAATGCATTAGGGTGCTAATACCTTAATATCTAAACTCTAGCTATTTGGATTTTTTTCAAAGAAGATTTTTAAGTTTTTGCCATACACACATAAGAAAAATCAATGACCCCCAGGGCGGGGCCAATTTTGACCCAAGGGCTTTTATTTGAACAAACTTTGTAGACACTCACTAGAAGATTTTTAATGCTTAATATCTAAACTCTAGCTTTTTTTTTTTCAAAGAAGATTTTTTAAAGTTTTTGCTATACACATATAAGGAAAATCAATGACCCCCGGGGCGGGGCCAATTTTGACCTCAGGGCTTTTACTTGAACAAACTTTGTAGACACCCATTAGTACATGTTTCATGCTAAATATCTTAGCTCTAGCTCTTTGGGTTCTTTAAAAGAAGATTTTTTAAGTTTTTACTATATATGCATATAGGGAAAATCAATGACCCCCTGGGGCGGGGCCAATTTTGACCCCAGGGCTTTTATTTAAACAAACTTGGTAGACACTTATAAGAAGATGTTTCATGCTAAATATCTTAGCTCTAGCTCTATGGGTTCTTTAAAAGAAGATTTTTTAAGTTTTTACTATATGCATATAGGGAAAATCAATGACACCCTGGGGCGGGGCCAATTTTGACCCCCAGGGCTTTTATTTGAACAAACTTGGTAGACACTTATTAGAAGATGTTTCATGCTAGATATCTTAGCTCTAGCTCTATGGTTTCTTTAAAATAGGATTTTTTAAGTTTTTACTATATGCATATAGGGAAAATCAATGACCCCCTGGGGCGGGGCCAATTTTGACCCAAGGGCTTTTATTTGAACAAACTTGCTAGACACTTATTAGAAGATGTTTCATGCTAAATATCTTAGCCTTAGCTCTATGGGTTTTTTAAAAGAAGATTTTTTAAGGTTTTACTATATGCATATAGGGAAAATCAATGACCTCCTGGGGCGGGGCCAATTTTGACCCCAGGGCTTTTATTTGAACAAACTTGGTAGACACTTATTAGAAGATGTTTCATGCTAGATATCTTAGCTCTAGCTCTATGGGTTCATTGAAAGAAGATTTTTTAAGTTTTTACAATATGCATATAAGGAAAATCATTGACCCCCGGGGCGGGGCCAAATTTGACCCCAGGGCTTTTATTTGAACAAACTTGGTAGACACTTACTAGATGATGTTTAATGCTAAATATCTTAGCTCTAGCTCCATGGGTTCTTTAAAAGAAGAATTTTTAAGTTTTTACTATATGTATATAGGGAAAATCAATGACCCCCTGGGGCGGGGCCAATTTTGACCCCAGGGCTTTTATTTGAACAAACTTGGTAGACACTTACTAGAAGATGTTTCATGCCAAATATCTAAGCTCCAGCTCTTTGGGTTTTTTAAAAGAAGATATTTAAAGTTTTTTCTTTCGGTTGCCATGGCAACCAGAGTTCTGCATGGAATTAAATTCTTTGAACAATTTTTAAAGGTGACCACCAAAGGAACATTCCTGTGAAGTTTGGATGAAATTGGCTAGTGGTTTATGAGGAGATGTCATTTAAAGTAAAAGTTTACGGACGACGGACGGACGACGGACGGACGCCGGACGAAAAGCGATCACAAAAGCTCATCCTGTCACTTTGTGACAGGTGAGCTAAAAAATCAAATGAATTGATAATGAAATTTAATAACGAATAACACCACTTCGTCTTCTAATCAATATACCACACAAATCATATGAGTAATTAACGACTGTGACGTTAATTAATTTTCATCGGAAATTAAATTGCGAATTTTTAGTGATTAAAAATCAATCTTGATGTAAAATGAAAGGTTTATGAAATTTTATATCGAATTACACTTAATGATCTGTTAATTAATACCTGACAAATCATAGGAGTATTTCGCCAAAATATTTATGATATCACTAAAATGGTTCATAAATATAAAATATTTAGCAAATGAATTCGGTGTGATCTGTACTGAAAAACATAAATATTGACCCACAAATATGTTTTATCATAAAATGTTTACAAATAGCTATGATATGAAACATAAAATCTTCCACTGATAACGATTCGGACATACATTACTTTGGTCAATAATCATTTGTCAGTAAACGCGCTAAAAATGCTATAACTTCTGATTTTTTCAACGGAATTTGTTGGAACTGCGCACGCCATATTCACAAATAAAACTCAAGTTCACAAATAAGAAAATATGTGTTTATTGTTTCTTTTTTTACTAAAATTTGATATTTCGCCATATTGTCTTCAGAATAATAACGTGACCTCATCTCTTAACATTTTTAGAATAGAAGCAACGATAGATATGCTGTGATTATATATTGCTGTTTAAAAAACCCAATAATTAACATTTAAACCAATAGAAGACATACATTTCATTAAGATTAAATAATTGATGAATTATCTCTATTATCTCTCTCCGTCACTTGAAACCATCCAATCTAAATGAAATAGAATCGGCTAGTCAGCGGAAAGGCAATTGCGTAATTGAGCACTACAAAACTAGTTTTCTAGAGGATATAACAAAAAGTTTATTAATTAACATGCCAAATACATAGAAAATCTTTTCTATAAAAACGAAATCAGAATCAGAAAAATAAGCAAGCCTTAGGGTTGAATTTCGTAAACAATAGTTAGCTATTTGTTTTATTTTGAAAACCTATTATATATATGCCTAAGTTGATATTAAGGGAACTTCTTCAAATTTCATCAGTTTCTTTTTCATTTAAGATTTACAGGCAAATGATATTGAATTTTAGCGTCTTTGATATCAGTAAAACTTTCTATTGTTATTTTATTATGATAAATTGTATACATCAATATTCGATTGAAATATTTTGAAATATTAAACGATCATAATATCATTAATTGTGGTAAGATGCTAGAAAAATTGTTCCATAAATTATTAAGATATGACTGTGTTTATACTGTGATGCTCATTTTCCTTCTCGTAAATGATTAGCCTAATAAAGATTTCATAAGATTTTGAGTTGCTAACTGAATGTTTGTAAATACTGTGACTGAACGTCAATGACTTTCTATCACTTGTACTCCATTAATTTATCGCGAACATCAGAAAATAAATGAAATGTTTCATTTATTGAAGCATTCAAGCAAGCTAATGAGTCGTACATATACAATTGTCCAATTTTCGTAAAAGCTGGGTGGCTTGCATTTGTCATTTTTACAAAATCTCTACCTTGGATCATAAAAGAGATCTTTACAGTAACGCAGTACCTAGTATAAATCTGAACCGTTCATTAGTTTAATATATTAGGAAGCTACATTTATCGCTAAGTGGTGGAATTTGTGTACAAAACTGAAATAATTTCATTTGCGGCAGATAGTTTTAGTAAGGTTGGCTATTCGATCAAAACTAATGCAAACGCATGTACTAGAAACAAACATAAAAAATGATGAAAAAAAACCCCACAAAAATCAATGATACCTTAATTCCTAAAAATATTGAAATTTTAGGTCTTAGTAAAGCTATAGTTCCGTCTTGTTAAATTTAATATATTTTTAATTGCCTGGTTATATAATAAAATAAAAGACACTTTGGAAAATGGTTCAAATTTATAAGCAGACAACCCAAAAATTACACTCTGTCTATCTCTGAAACTTAAAGTCACAAGCCTAATATGTTACATGCGACTTAAATGGCTCCAAATGATGTCATATAGTTTTTGAATTGTCCGTCTGTCTGTTTGTCTATCTATTCCTATCTATCGGTCCATAATCTTGTGATTCATGAATGGATTTTGAAATGATTTTGCGTAAATGTGTAGCATTTTAAGACGATGTGTCGTATACAAAAACTAAGTATGTTTTTCGAAGGTGAAATGAACAGATTATGGCAATGTTTTCATGGACGCGTCCGACCAACAATTCAGTCATTCATGGACGTAGAATTAATTTAAAGTGAACAAGCATACATGTTTGAGCTGATGTGTCTTGCAATTGCACAAAAATCAATAATTGTAGCTCAAAGGTCAAGGTCATACATAAGTTTATTTCGTTAAAATTAAAATGCATTGATGCTCGTGTCCGGTCAACAGACATTCATGGATGAAATTTAAAATGACTTTGCATAGATCTACATATTTTACACTCAGTCGACCAATAACGTTACAAATATCATTTCAAAACTATTGTGAAACAGAACCTTTTCATGTAGTTTTCATAGAGATTATAATATAGAATTGTAAATACGCTCGGAGTTTAAATACAACCTATGTCATACCAGAAATAAAAGTATAACACCTTTAAATATAATTATGTTTTTCAGCCAAATTTTAACTGGCTTTGTTAATTGAATAAGAACTAGCAGTTTCCTTCCATGTGAATTTTCATAATGACATATTTAAAATGAAATTAAAAACTACATTTTCTATAACAGAGAAACCTTATTTGAAATAAAGAATTAAATAACCTATCTCAATTTGTGTAAAACTTCTTTCAAATGTGCTCATTTATTCAGGAAATTTCTATGCGTGACATGAGATGAAATTTAAAATAATTAGTCTTAATGGAACATTTCATTTCATAAGATTGAAAATTCAATAAACTGCGAATATTCATCTTTTAACTAAATCAGCAGTTTCTGTAGAACATATTTTAGAACCAATGACATTCAAAGATGAATGCAATGTTTTGGTGTACTTTTAAAGTATATAATGTAATTTTGAGGTATATAATGAATTTTAAGGTATATAATACATTTTAATGTATGTAATGTATTTCATTTATTGTATGGTATATAATGTTTATGTAAGGTATATAATGTAATTCTAAAGTATATAATGCAATTTAACTTCAGCAGTCTTGAAATAACACAAAAGTGTCACATTGGATATTTCTATATTCCAAATTTTAACACTTTCAGGTAAAAAATGTTGTATTCTGGTGTATTCGGTGCTAAAGGAGGCGACCGGTCACTTGCCTTAACCACTTCTAACCAAACACCGACTCAATCAAACCTTTCCTCAATCAGGCTTTTTTGACGTATTATTTAAATAAATAACAAGTGTACACAAATGCTTTGGCATTCTAACAAACAACAGCAATACCATATTAAAATGTATTTGGGTATGAAATTTCGTATAATTTCTTATCGGGAAAACATTCAGAAATTAGACTACAGGTGCGTATTTGTGCACAGTAAATTTTGTAGATAGAACAAAATCTCGTTATATAGATAGGCCCTTATAGCTCTCTGTCCCTTATCCTAACTACAAAATTCTTTTCAAATTATTTCAGTATTATTGATGGCTAATTATGCCTCAAAAAAGCTTTTTATCTCTTAAAACCTTCTTATTTTAGTGTCCTTTTATAGTAACCAAACATTTTCTCAATGGCCAATTACCTGAACCATATTTTTCATGTGTTAAAATTTTTTGTAATAAGTACAGTCAATTCAAAATACTTCTTTGTTTACATTTTGTTTCGTTTATGACAGATCTTTCACATTTATCACTACTTTTTCAGGTAACAACCATCTAACGATCTCTAAAACCATTATTTAAACATTATTATATTATATATATTTGCCCTTTCTTAAGAAGTAAAATGTATTTGTCTCTGGTACATATTGTGCCTTTAAAGAGATAACCATATCATAGCGACAAACAACTATTAACAGTAACGTTTTAATAATGGAATGTTGTTCTTATCAAGTAAATTGCATCAAAATCGATATAATCTTATTTGTCTTGGAGTTTGCTTCTCATAATTTGTCTAATTTTATTGATAATCTAGTCAAGTATTTTCTCTCTATAATTTATGACAGACTTTGGAATTGTAAATCATTCTGATTCTAAAAACGATAGCAAATTTATGGGGTTGTAACGTTTAAATTATTATTATTATTTTATTCACAAGACACCAAAACAGCAAAACATTATTTTAATAATAAAATATGCATGATTTGTTAGGGGGTATTCATAACTGAAGTCCTAAAAAAGAATTGATTTTACCTTTTCTTTACATGAAAACTTGCAGTTATGCACTTTTTTGACCGTTAGCGTAATATCTTAACTATGTACAAAATAGACATGTAACAAAGATTAAGTATTTATACCCTCTTCAATTTCACCAGAAAAAATTATAACCGAGTCCGTAACTGTGTCTCCTGAGATAAAGACTAGCTAAAGTTCGCAAACAATACGGTTTAATGATTTATCTCTTTTTCATGACCACAAAGTGAGATGTTATGCGGACTAAAGTTTTTAATTTGGCATCTCTCAATCTCTTTTCATATTATAGTGCATTGTTTTAAAATATTGAAATACATTCTTATTGTCCTGGCTACATATGTATCTACGATGTTTACTCACTCGCTTTAGCAGAAGACAATTTTTTAACAACTGTTGGTTTTTTAAGAGACAACACATGTTTTTTCACATGACGGATCTGAAAATATTTTTGAGATTTGTGTTCCATTTAATGTAAGTCCAGATATTTGTTTGCAAATTTTCAGAGTATTTCTTAGACAAACCTTTCAGAGCCAAACCCTCGAAGAAGATGTTGTTTTATCGAACTAATTGTAAACACTTATGTCTATAAAGACATTATTTAAGAATGTTCTATATATTTCTAAAGTATCAGAATTCGTTTTCAGCGTCACCTTCAATAAATACTTAATATAAAACTAACATGTTAGTCCATTATGGAAATCAGTAAATCGTCTCCTTATGCCGTCTTATGCGTTTCCCCCTACATTACCATATAAACAAATATATCCGTACGATCAACAAAATAGTTCTTCGAAATTTAATTACAACTGAAAAGTAATATATTTTCTTAAAATAGAAATACAATATATCAGATTCAATATAAACAACACAATATGAGACATAAACAAAAACTATCGCCGATGTACTCCATTTAAAAATCAAACCTGGCCCTCGGCTGTGCCGTATTCAAATGTGTCGCTCCCGAGCGTGATAACCAGCATGGATATAGTCGGACAACTTCAGAATTTGCAGGTTCTTAAGTGAAACGCATTTGTATACGACATATCCGATAGCCAGCAGTGACGACACGGCACGCTACCTTATCTAACATACCCAGCAGATAATGTATTCCGCCTTAGCTTATATAGCCAGTTGTGAAGATTCAAAATGACTACAGAAAATCTTGCACTGTAAGGACCTTAAACAAACTGACATGTACTGTTTGGTTCTTCAGTGTAACGCTCTGAATAAAATGTCAGTCGGCGTTGTCTATGTATTCAATGTTTATTTATATGTCCCTATAAATTCTTATAAAAACCAAGTACAAATAGTCTTACAGTGGTCATAGTAGATATAAAGTACCTTTTCACTCGCTTGCACCGAATGACCGTTACACTGTAGCCTTAGATACTGTATTGTGAGTAGAACTACAACAAAACAACAACGGACATTCGATGGTACTGCTCATTAACCGCGGATATATGTCCTGTAGTGTTTCGGGAGTAAGTGTAAGGTCTATGGCAATTGCCCCGTTGATCCAAAGATATGCACATTTAAACTTAGTACTGAGCTTGTAAAGTTTGAATGAAATTGCACCAGTAGTTTTTATGGAGTAGTCCGGACAAGTTCTGTTACAGACTGACAGATGTGCAGACGGACAGACAAATGATGGAGAAGGGATCCCTCTATGCCACCGCTACTCTGTAGCAGGATACACAACTAAATAAACTTTAGTTATGGTGGTATATGTTTACAACTGAATATTGACCGCCAAAGAAAAACTGTCTGTCTTTTCTTATGATTGTTTCAGCCATAATTTTAGCCCTTAAAATTTATAAATCCCGACTATTCCTGGAAATATCGGACATCGGAAACAGATTAGACATGCATCATACATGAAACATTTCTTGATACAAGGATATTATTGTATTATTATGTAGTGAATTTAATCAAAAAGCGAGAATTTCTCGATCGAAATATATTCAGAACGTTCTACCATGAAAAGACGCAGAGTCTCTTATGACAAACAATATTGTAACAATTCCTTTTTCATGTCTGTTAAATGACAGATAAGTTTCAACGTTTAAAATGGACTCTTCAGTCCATTTTTAAAGAGCATATGCCGTTTTAGCATTCTTTCAACGACAATGTTCCATTTTACAACTATAAAAATATACAATAATTATACTGTCACAATAATGGGCCTATTCCACAAGGCAAATGATTGAAATAGTCATCTGATTAACAGGCGTTAGTACATACATTACTATTACATATCTAATTTGTTATAGTAAGTCACTCACATTAGAAGAAAGATAGCATTACTTTAATTTATGCTCTGAGCTTGACTAAACATTTTTGTTTATGTTGTCGTAATAAAAACAAGAAAAACGGCGGGATATAACCCTGACGGCATTTTGACGTTCGCAGAAATTCCATAGTTATACGTATCACACATAAAATCTTGCTTTAAAATCATTTGCAATATTTGAATCTTTGAGAAGGGACAAGCTTTACAATGTTTGCACACTTGTATTGACCGGTTGAAATGGTTGCAAACTATGGTAAATAGGTTTGTATTATATTATTTTGATTGTTTGATGTCAGTGATTTCATTAGGGCAGTGTTAATGGCATATTCGGTTTTACGTTCCAGCTCTCAAGGACCTGATTTAACAAAGTTATTGAATATATAAACTGGTTATGTACGAATTTTGAGATTTGGCAATTCCCAGTTCTGTTTGGATTCCTCTGCTTATTTATACAAATCTTTAAGTTTTGAGGTTGATCAAACAATGCCAAATGTTTTTTTGCTAATTTTGTATCATTTTTTTAATTTACATCATCTAAAGAAAGTTTCAATACACAAAACATATCACCTTCAAAGTAATTTTAATTGAAAACTTGTATTTGGACAAATTCTGACTGGCGCTATTTATTGACATGACTAGGTCAAGTTTGCAACAATTTCCCTCGCTTGAAGCAAGTGTGCAAGAACTTAAATTTACTGCCTGTTGTTTTAGTCTGTACAAATAGTGAAAACCGTAACATTAAATGTGTGTTGTAACTGTTGAACTGTATTCAAGCGGATCTCACCTGGCAGCAATGCAAATAATTTTATCAGCGAAAAGGATATTCGAAAATTAAACATTGTAGTCTTTTGTTGTGATTAATGCTTCCGAGGGATCACTTTGCTTCCAGATTTTTGTGTATAACATGTGCTTTCATATTAAGTATTTTGCCATCTAAATGAAATCTTCAAAAACTATGATACCACATTACTTTAAACATTCTGTATTTGATAAATTACAAATGTACAGGTAAGTATTTACATTTTTACAACAAAGTAAAAAGTCCTTAAATATTATGTGTATTATTTTCTTTCAAAATTATGTTTATTTTCAACACGATATACAAAGATGCTTGGGTTAGGTGTAACTCATTCAATGTACAGTAAACACTATCAAAATTGTTATTATACAATAAAAATTGTTTTTTTTAGGAAATAAAGGTTTTTGGGAACATTGAAGAAGAGAAAAATATGACATTGAATATATTGATGTATTGATATAGAAATGCGAGGAATGTCTGTGTTAATAGCCTTTATTGATTCTTTTGGCCACCAATTAATACTTCAGAGGTTAAAAGATAACTTAAGGACTGATTGTTTGCTGTTTAAGTGTCCTGTTATTATGTTTTACAGTCTAGATCATACTTTAGAAAAACAAGCGAATGTTATAGTATTGCAAAAGTCTTACAACAGACATTTTCATGGATTGAAGTAGTTCACACGACAGTGCAAAAGTAATTCTTACTTCAGGTTTGTCACGATCAAATCTGTTCATGGACGGTAAATAATATTTTAGATAATATTTTGCATGCTACTATCAACGCCCAACAGGAATCACCTAAACTAATTACTTTTCACGCATTGCAAATATCAACGGGATCATATGTCACTCATGATGAATAGCCATGATTAAAAAAATAAAGGTTTTCATTAAAGAGTTCAAAATATTCATTTTGTCTGAAGTGAATCTGACGTGTTAAGTGATAATGTATATAAATCAAGAAGGAAAAAGGAAAGCATACAAACAAAAGTGTGTATTTGATAGAAACGTCATTCACTTTTAGATGCTAAACAATAATTCTGATGTATTATTTATTAACGAAAGTTTTATATAACACCACATTGCGGTTTTCTGATATTTTTAAATAACACTTGCAAAACTCATTTCAAAATTTTAGAAAATGATCACATACATGTATATATATAAATATTTGAGGGGTAAATAATAATAGAATTGATTTTAGATGCTAAATGCTGATCTTATTTACGACGAAACACT
Source organism: Ruditapes philippinarum (assembly GCF_026571515.1). Taxonomy (NCBI): domain Eukaryota; kingdom Metazoa; phylum Mollusca; class Bivalvia; order Venerida; family Veneridae; genus Ruditapes; species Ruditapes philippinarum. The sequence goes on from NW_026853384.1 coordinate 18,648, forward strand.
TAAAATTGTGATTTAACTGCACTTACATTAAATATGTTTTATTTATTATTTTTAAACCATATTCACATAATTATATAATGTACAATTGTTGAAAACGTTTTTTAAATCTTGATTTGAATAATGCATTGCTTTAATATGAAGTACAATCTCATCTGTTTAGATTAATTGTTAAGATAGATTATCTCTACTTATTAAAAGTACTTTTTAGACTTCTTCCTGTCAGATGAAAAAAACAAGGACGTATCTTATGCAAAAGGGCTCAAACGCGATTATCAAACCTGGGTTACAGAGCAAATCACTTAATGGCCATTGCGTCCTTATATCGCTTGGTTAGACAAGGATAGTCCTTGTAAAAATAATTTGTCGCTTTCTTTTTTAGATATTTACATCAATAACTTTTACGACAATATGCAAATATATATTTTGACATGATTTAAACATAATGAAATACTATCCCTTGGAGTTTTAAGCACTTTATTGACATCATTTCTAAGCCATCTTAAAGATGAATTGCTCTGCTTTTGATAAAACACTGCCACGGAGCATGCGATCTTGCGTGATAAACTTGTAATACTCTACTACAGTTACGTTCTTTTTTATTACTTTTCGCTTTACAATACTCATGCAAGAAATGTCTATGTTTTTCTGGCATTATTTAATGTTTTTTTTCTTATCCCATATTGACAGTTGCTATAGTTGCAGTAACTGGCTAAAGTCTCGTATGTTACAGAACAAATGACTTAATCATGCTAATATTATTTTCTAAATAGAGAAAAATACAATATGCCCATCCAAGAAATATCAATCTCTTGTAAAACAAAAAAAAATCACTTGAAATTATTTATAGGATTTGTTTTGAGTTACAACAAAATACAACATAACACACTATTTATCCATTTAGAATAACCGAACATTGGAGCTGCATACCAAAAGTGAGCCAAAACTTTTAAGAACATAAACTTTGAGGAATAAAATGTAAAATGATTAACGAAAAGAAAAAAAAGATACAGTGTCGATTATTTTAAAATTTTCCTGTGCGTGTAGAATGACTGTTATTGTCAAACTTTTTAAACTCCTATTTAAGGTTTAAAAAAGCATATTAAACTTTTAGCAACATATATTCTAGTATTAAAATTAGAGTATTTATTATAAAAAAAAATACCAGAATAAAATAATAAATTTCTTGATAAAAGCATATATGTTAAGGAAAAATGTACTGTATAATAGTAAATTTGCAAATAGGTAATTGACTTTTAACGTACCAACAGTATAACATGATAATCTATTGACTGTCTATTTTCTGTAATGTGATACTTTAATTTACAGTTTGAGCAGCAACTTTGATCTTATTTAAATGTTCTGTTTGAAAATATATGTATTGTTCAGACTTCATATTTTTTACATTATATATTATTAGGTGACTTAAAGGTCCTTTGTATGTATTCTTATCATGTGTCTGTAATTAAAATTGAGATGTGCACAACGTCACTATAACAAACAATTTACCTACTTACTTATATACTTAAAACATGTCATAGTTTGCCTATTACTGGATTGCTTAAAGTGAGAACAATTATGCATAAACAGTGGCGTCGCTATCGCCGTTGTGCAATTAATATATGAAAAAAATGACGACTGTTTTCTTAGTTATTGTATTCCTAAAATGAAACTAAAACATTTAATTCTCTCACATTAAATTATTCTAACAATTTAAAGCGGCACGCCTAACTATTCATGCTAATTTTCATGAACATTTTGAAAATGTTTTTAAAAGTAAAATATTATGAAAAGAACAAAGAATGTAATAAACACATTGCAATCGACACTTACACTAAGAGTTAATTACCAAAAAAGAAGTAAAAATATGCAAAAATAACAGTAAAAATATAGTGATAAATAATGAAAAAATCAATCATTAATTGCACATAAGATATAAATTAACAGTAGAATCTATAATCTGTTCACTTTTCTTAAAATCTTATTACATTTTCCCCAAGTTTAATTTTCTTAAAATAGTTTGGCTTATCTGGAGGCATGCAGCTTTAACTAACAAATTGTGTTTATATATTCATAAAGGGAATATTAATCTATAATAACGTGAATTCGTAAGCTTAACTTAAATTGATAATATGCCAATCCTAGTGTACAGGAAAAAGTCTAAATAAATTCACATTTTGCCATAAATGCTTTCAATTTTATTATTTACTAAACATGTATAGTCAATAACCCCTGTGACTCGCGAACAGTATAATTGTCTTTAAATATTATTCAGATTGTACTGGTGAATTTATAAAAAGAGTGGTACAGAATTTTTAACTTTAGCCACTTTCAATATTTTATATTAAACATTTTTTTCATTTCAACAAGATATGTTTGTAAAGCATGTATGCCCCCTATGGGCAGCCAATTAGTCATGTGATCAGGTTATTATGCATGACTTCTGACTTCAGTGAACAAAAAATTAATAAGGGTCATTTACTGGTCATGACTAGTCACAAGGTAATAATTATTGTGACCACATAGGTTGTGTGCAGCAATTTAAGTTATTACTAATCTTACCAAATAAAATATGCATAAATTTTATGAATCATGTAGGCCTCATTAATGACAGCCAAGTTTTTATATTACATAAGACCTTCAAATGTGTATACCAAAAGCATTTTCAGTTTAATATAAAAATATCAACCAAGGCAACTTGACTTGTAGGGATATAGGTCAGAAACCATCTTAAAGTACAAGGTCAATTTGACACTGACCCCTTGACCCCAAAATCAATAGGGGTCATCTACTGGTCAGGACCAATCATCATATAAAGTTTGAAGTTCCTAGGCCTAAGTGTTCTTTAGTTATTGCTCGGAAACCGTTTTTACTTACAAGGTCAATAAGACCTTGACCTTTGACACCAAAATCAATAGGGGTCAACTACTGGTCATGACCAATCATCATATAAAGTTTGAAGTTCCTAGACCTAAGCGTTCTTTAGTTATTTATCGGAAACCGTTTTTATTTACAAGGTCAATGCGACCTTGAGCTTTGACCCCCAAATCAAAAGGGGTCATCTACTGGTCATGAACAATCATCATACCAAGTTTGAAGTTCCTAGGCCTAAGCGTCCTTTAGGTATAGAGTGGAAACCATTTTTAACTTCAAGTAAATATGACCTTGACCTTTGACCCCTTGACCCCAAAATCAATAGGGTTTATTTGCTGGTCATGACCAATCATCATACCAAGTTTGAAGTTCCTAGGTCTAAGCGTTCTTAATTCATTGATCGGAAACCGTTTTTACCTACAAGGTCAATGTAACATTGACCTTTGACCTCGAAATCAATAGGGGTCATTTACTGGTCATGACCAATCACCATACCAAATTTTAAGTTCCAAGGCCTAAGCGTTCTTTAGTTATTGATCGGAAACCGTTTTTACCAACAAGGTCAATGTGACCTTGACCTTTGACCCCTTGACCCAAAAAATCAATAGGAGTCATCTACTTGTCATGGCCAATCACCATACCAAGTTTGAAGTGCCTAGGCCTAAGCGTTCTTTAGTTATTGATCGGAAACAGTTTTTACCTACAAGGTCCATGTGACCTTGACCTTTGACCCCTTGACCCCAAAATCAATAGGGGTCATTTACTGGTCATGACCAATCACCATACCAAGTTTGATGTTCCTATGCTTTAGTGTTCTTTAGTTATTGATCGGAAACCGTTTTTACCTACAAGGTCAATTCGACCTTGACCTTTGACCCCTTGACCCCAAAATCAATAGGTGTCATCTACTGATCATGTGCAATCACAATGCCAAGTTTGAAGTTCCTAGGCTTAAGGATTCTTTAGTTATCACTCGGAAACCATTTGGTCTACGGACCGACGGACCGACAGACCGACAAACAGACAAATACAAAGCAATATACCCCCTCTTTTGAAGTGGGGGCATAATTATTGGTCAACAATCATTTCTATAGTCAATATTTTAGAATATATAGTTCATTCAGCATTTGAAAGCGAAAATAAGCTTAAAAATGACTTTAAACGTATAAATGATAACATGAATGTAAAGATAAGCATATGTAATATAAAATATTATTCTGAAAAAACTAGTAATAATTTGCCTATAAACACATACAATCTATTTTATTTTATGAAAAAATATTATTCACATATATCGTCAATTCAGTAATTTCATCAAAGTCACATGTTTCTGTAATTCAGTGTAACATTGCCTTTTAAAAAAGTGAAAAATAATTATAAAGCTTAAAAAAGAAAACAAAATAAAAGGAAATCGAATTACAGTAATTTCGGCGTATTATATTTTACAATATTTAAGTCTTAATATTCTACACATGTTGATTTTTTCTACAGATATATTTATGTTCAAACTGTGTGATGATCTGGCTAACAAAATGTGCATAAGACTTTTTTTGTTTATTTGCAGCGTTGTTAGAAAGTGTTGACAAATATGTTGACACAAACAAGAAATGTCCAGTACAACATACCTAAGCATAGTACGATTGTCCTTTTAGAAAATGACACAGTGGGAAATTCAACGGCTAATATTAATTTCAGCAGATTAAAATGATAGCTCACAGCAATCATCAGACACCCAAACTACCACACAGAGAGTTACCATAATATTTACAGATCCAACCGAGTCACTGACAGTTATTGTTTGTGGTTTGGTATCATAGCAAACGTTGCATCAATTATAGCAGTTCTTAAGGTTCGACAAAAAAATAACACGATGCACCGAAAATTAGGAGTAAGTATTTGTATGTCAGATGCTTAAATCTCATTTTGAAACTTTCTTAGTATTTTTCTTACCATTTATTCAACGGGCATGATTGTATCACCACTGCGATAAAGTTGACGTCAGATAACGCGATTCTTGCAACACTTTTGCATCTGCTTGTTATGGATCTTAATCATTATGGTGCCATTATCAAACCATTACGTTACAGACAGGAGATGACGGATATCAAAGGAATTTGCCCTGTTTTTATTGTTTGGCTTGTAGGCTATATTTCGAGGTTTAACGGAAATCTTGGTTGCCACAAGGTGAGGCAGTTCCATCTGCATCGTTAGATCAGAAGGGAAATTTTATATTGAGCTTGCAATCATTCTGTTTATCTTTAATGTATCTATTGCAATAGGTTTACTCTATGGACAGCCGTATTAGAAGGGCAATACAACGACGGGAGAGGGCACGTCAACATAAGTGTGCAGGCGTTAATGACAACTGCGCTCTTTGTCGATACATCTTTACAACTCTGATACGCTTTATCATTTTGGATAAATGAAAAATAAAACAATATTATCAGAAGGTATTCGTATTTTTTTGTAATATAATAATGTTAAATGATTTTAATTTTACAGCTATGTCAAGGACAAATAGAATAGGAAGCAAAAACATAAATAGGACACAGATGAAGACCTGAGTCCATAAAAGAATTGTAGTTTTAAATGTTCACTGTATCTCAATGGTTTTCAGTCAAAATGTAAAAAAAATGTCTTCTCTTAAAAGAGAAAACACTATTGAATATACCTCGTGATGCATCAAAGACAAGAATAAAGATCAACAAGGCAAAGGCAACGTTCACAGGACGCAGCCCCCGACACACCAAAGTAGGGCACCCAGAAGGCACCAAACAAAAACAGGTCAAGACGCATCGTTATACTTTACAAGATACTTTACAAGATAACTATTACTGAAAAGAGTCAGACATTGCCTATCTTATGGTCTTAGCACAAAGTCGGGGATACTTTACATTCCTAAAGATACATAATGCCTCAGAAATGAATAATTTACTCTTGTTCTGAAAGGGGTCAAGTAATGTTTGATAATATTTTATTCAATGGATTTAGAGCATGTTAAATGCTAGTCACTGGTACAAAGTAGCATTTACTAAACAAAATATTTCATTTTGTAATTTCAGACATACATTCCCATATTGTTATTGTGTAGTGTTTTAATGAAATGTGCTGAATAGACTGTTGACTGAAAATATTTTTATTTTATTAAATTGCTAAAATAATTGAAATTTAATAGTATTGCGTGTTAAATATCAATAACACATATCTTAAACATGGTCATAAAAGATTTTGGTACACATTACGTGTCTTGATGAAAATATTTTTATTCATTCAATCTAAATTTAAATTTTTGTTTTCATAATAATTGTTTTTGTGGGAAACCCCCTTTTTAGGATTTTTATAACATATACTGTCCGTTGTGTTAATGCCGATTAAATGACCATTTGCTTGTCAATACCTAATGTCAAGATTCATTTTCATTGCAAATATCAACGGGATCATATGTCACTCATGATGAAGAGCCAAGATTAAAAAAACTTAAGTTTTTCGTTAAAGAGTTCAAAATATTCATCTTGTCTGAAGTGAATCTGACGTGTAATGTGATAATGTATATACATCAAGAAGAAAAAGGAAAACAGGCAAACAAAATATGTATTTGATAGAAACGTGCTTTAGTTTAAGATGCTTAAAAATAATTTTGATGTATCATCTACTAACGAAAGTTTTATATAACAACACAATGAAGTTTTCTGGTATTTTTAAATAACGCTTGCAAAACTCATTTCAAAATTTAAAACAAAAATGATCAGATACATGTATGTATAAATATTTACGGGGTAAATAATTTCATATTGATTTTATATGCTACATCTAATTTACGACGAAACACTTAATTTGTGATTTAATAGCACTAACATTTAATATGTTTTATTTATTATTTTTAAACCATATTCACATAATTGTATAATGTACATTTTTTGAAAACATTGTTTAAACCTTGATTTGAATAGTGTATTGCTTTAATTTAAAGTACAATCTCATCTGTTCAGATTTATTGTTAAGATAGATTATCTCTTATTAAAAGTACTCTATAGACTTATTTCTGCAGAAGGGCTCTAACGCGATGATTGAACCTGGGTTAAAAGCAGATATCTTAACTTAATGGCCATTGCGTCCTTGCATCCCTTGTTTAGACAAGGATAGTCCTTGTAAAAATAATTTGTCGCTTTCTTCTTTAGATATTTACATTAATAACTTTCACTACAATATGCAAATATATAGTTTGACATGATTTAAACATTATGAAGTACTATCCCCTGGAGTTTCAAGGAATTTCTTGACATCATTTCTTAGCCATCTTAAAGATGAATTGCTCTCTACGTTTGATAAAACACTGCAACGGAACATGCGATCTTGCGTGATAATCTTGGAATACTTAAATTATTACAATTACGTTCTTTCTTATCACTTTTCGTTATACAATACTAATGCAAGAAATATTTCTGGTTTTTCTGGTATTATTTAATGTTTTTTTTATCCGATATTGACAGTTACTATAGTTGCAGTAACTGGAAAAAGTCTCGTATGTTACAGAACAAATGACTTAATCGTGCTTGTATTATTTCTAAATAGAGAAATAGACGATATGCCCATCCAAGAAATATCAATAATTTGCATAACAATAAAATAAATCACTTGACATTATTGATAGGATTTGTTTTGAGTTACGTGAAAATACAACATAATAAACTAGTTATCCATTTAGAATAAACGAACATTGAAGCTGCATACTAAAATTGAGCCAAAACTTTTAAGAACATTAACTTTGAGGAATAAATGTAAAATGATTTATGAAAAGAAAAAAAGATATGTGTCGATGTGCGTGTAGAATGACTGTTATTATCAGACTTTTATTATCTCCTATTAAAGGTTTAAAAAGCATATTAAACTTTTAACCACATATATTTTAGTATTAAAATTAGAGTATTTATGATCAAATATTACCTGAACAAAATAATAAATTTCTTGTTAAAAGCATATTAAGGAAAAAATGTACTGAATAATAGTAAATTTGCCAATAGGTAATTGACTTTTAAAGTGCCAATAGTAAAACTTAGTTTTCTTAGTTATTGTTTTCCTAAAATGAAACTAAAACATTTTATTCTCTCACATTAAGTTATTCTAACAATTTAAGGCGGCATGCTAACTTTCATGAAAATTTTGAGAATGTTTTTTAAAGTGAAATATTACGAAGTGAACAAAGAAAGTAATAAACACATTGCAATCGGTACTTACAGAGTAAATTACCTAAAAGAAGTAAAAGTATGCAAGAATAGCCTCTACTGCGTTATCTGCGCAGTAGAAATATAGTCATTAATTGCGCATAAGATATAAATTAACAGTTGAATCTTTAATCTGTTCACTTTTCTTAAAATCTTAGTACATTTTTCCCAAATTCAATTTCTTGAAATATTTTGGCTCATCTGGAGGCTTGCACCTTTAACTATTAAATTGTGTTTAAATATTCATAAAGGGAATATCAATCTATAATAACGTGAATAAGTAAGCTTAACTTAATGTGACAATATGCCCATCCTAGTGTACAGGCAAAAAATCTAAATAAATTCACATTTTGCCATAAATGCTTTCAATTTTATTTTTTACTCAACATGTTTAGTCAATAACCCCTGTGACTCGCGGAAAGTATAATATTCTTGAAAAGTTATACAAATTTGTACCGGTGAATTTATAAAAAGAGTGGTACAGTCTTTTTATACTTGAGTCACTTTCAATATTTTATATTAATTTTTTTCATTATCAATTATTGGTCAACAATTATGTTTTTAGTCAATATTTTGGAATATAGAGATTAGTTCATTCAGATGAATTTGACATCGAAAAAATGAACTTAAATTTCACTTTCACCATATTACAGCGGCACGCCTCCATATTCATATTAATTTTCATGAAAATTTTGAAAATGTTTTAAAAGTAAAATATAATGAAGTGAACAAAGAAAGTAATAAACTTTATGCAATCGGCACTTACAATCAGAGTAAATCACCAAAAAGAAGTACAAATATGCAAAAATAGCCTCTACTGCGTAAGTAACGCAGTAGAAATATAGTGATAAATAATGCAAAAATCAGTCATTAATTGCACATAAGATATACATTTACAGATGAATCTTTAATCTGTTCACTTTTCTTAAAATATTAGTACATTTTTCCCAAGTTTAATTTTCTTGAAATATTTTGGCTCATCTGGAGGCATGCACCTTTAAAAATAACAAGAATGTAAAAATAAGCATATGTCATATAAAATATTATTCTGAACAAATTCGTAATAATTTGTCTATAAACTCAAATACAATCTCTTTTTTTATGACAAATGTCATTCACATATCGTCAATTCAGTAATTTATTAAATTAAAATTATATTGCCTTTGAAAAAAGTAAACTTAAAAAAAACAACCAAATAAAAGGAAATCGAATTAAAATATATTCAGCGTATTATTTATTTACAATATTTATGTCTTAATTCTAAGCATGTTGATTTCTACAGATATATTTATGTTGAAACTGTGTCATGATCTGCCTAACAAAGTGTGCAAATTACTTTTGTTTATTTGCAGCGTTGTTGGTAAGTGTTTTACAAATATGTTGACACAAACAAGAAATGTCCAGTTCGACGTACCTGAGCATAGTACCATTGTCTGTAGAAAATCACACAGTCGGAAAATCAACAGCTAATATTAATTTTAGCAGTAATGATAGCTCGCAGCAATCACCAGACACTCAAACTATAGCAGAGAGAGCTGCCATAATATTCACAGATCCAATCGAGTCACTGACAGTTATTGTTTTGGGTATCATAGCAAACGTTGCATCAATTATAGCAGTTTTAAAGTTTCAATAGAAAATTACGACACACCTTAAACTTGAAATTTGTCTGTGTATGTCAGATGCTTTAATCTCATTTGGAAACTTTTCTTTTTTCTTACTTCTTACTTTTTTCTTTATTCAACGGACATGATTGTATCACCACTGCAGTGAGGTTGGCGTCAGATATATGCTTGTTATGGCTCTTGATCATTATGGTGCCATTATCAAACCATTACGTTACAGACAGGAGATGACAGATATTAAAGGAATTTGCGCTGTTTTTATTGTTTGGCGTGTAGGCTTTATTTCGAGGTTTAACGGAAATCTTGGTTGCCACATGGCGAGGCAGTTCCATCTGCATCGTTAGATCAGAAGGGAAATTTATATTGAGCTTGCAATCATTCTGTTTATCTTTAATGTATTTTTTGTAATAGGTTTACTCTACGGACCCGAATTTACAGCCGTATTAGGAGGGTTATACAACGACGGGAGAGGGCACGTCAACATAAGTGTGTAGGCGTTAATGACAGCTGCGCTCTTTGTCGGTACATCTTTATTACTTTGATACACGTTATCATTTTGGATAAAAAGAAAAACAAAATTATCAGAAGGAATTCGTATTTTTTTTGTAATATAATAATGTTTAATGATTTTAATTTTACAGCTATGGCAAGGACAAATAGAATAGGAAGCAAAAACATAAATAGGACACAGAAGAAGACCTGAATCCATAAAAGATTCGTAGTTTTAGATGTTCACTGTATCTCAATGGTTTTCGGTAAAAATGTGTAAAATATGTCTTCTCTTAGAAGAATTTACCTCGTGATGCATCAAGACGCATCGTTATACTTTACAAGATACTTTACAAGATAACTTTTACTGAAAAGAGTCAGAAATTGCCTATTTTATGGTATTGGCACAAAGTCGGGGATACTTTACATTCCTAAAGAAACATAATGCCTCAGAAATGAATAATTTACTCTTGTTCTGAAAGGGGTCAAGTAATGTTTGATAATATTTTATTCAACGGATTTAGAGCATGTTAAATGCTAGTCACTGGTACAAAGTAGCATTTACTAAACAAAATATTTCATTTTGTAATTTCAAACATACATTCCCATATTGTTATTGTGTAGTGTTTTAATGAAATGTGCTTAATAGACTGTTGACTGAAAATATTTTTATTTTACTAAATTGCTAAAATAATTGAAATTTAATAGTATTGCGTGTTAAATATCAATAACACATATCTTAAACATGGTCATAAAAGATTTTGGTACACATTACGTGTCTTGATGAAAATATTTTCATTTATTTAATCTAAATTAAAAAAAAAATTTCATAATAATTGTTTTTGTGGGAAACCCCCCTGTTTAGGATTTTTATAACATATACTGTCCGTCGTATTAATGCCGATTAAATGACCATTTGCTTGTCAATACCTAATGTCAAGATTCATTTTTTGTTGTTGTTGTTGTTGTTGAAAATTTGAAAATTTTAAGGTAAACCTAACACTTCGGTTGATTTGAATTTTTGATGTTGTCCAATTCATTGCTTAATACAGGAATATATTTTCTTTTGTTTCTACTGACAAAGTAATAATTTATCATCTAATTTCATATATGATAATATGTGCGCGTATTGTTAACGGCTGAACCAATTAAATTCTACAGTGATATGATAGATTTCTTCTTGATTAAACGATAACAATATAACAGCAAAACTGCGAATTTTATTCATTTTCAACACTGAATGCACCATCTGCGCGACCGTTTTTAAAAAGTGTTTTATAATTTTTGCCTATTGTAATATGCAAACTTAGTACTATTAGATATTTACATGATTAATACCAAATAAAGATTTATCAATATTGTCAAACTAGCAACCAATAAGTTTTTTCAGAATGTAGATTATAAAATACTAACAAAGGTTATCGCTAATAGAACTAAACGAGTATTAAACACACGCTAATAGAATTAAACGGATATTAAACACACTCATTGTGATAATCAAACAGGTTTATCAAAGGGCGGTATATAGGTGGAAATAAGAGATTGCTTCATGATATGATAGAGTATGCAGAAAAGAATGATAAACCGGGAATTTTATTTTTTTGCTGATTTTGATAAAGCATTGATAGCATAAGCTACAAACACGTATTTAAAACAATAGATGTTTTAACTTTGGACCATATTTAATAGCATGGATTGAACTTATTTACAAAAGACCCTCAAGTTGTATACTTTAATATGTTTTTTTTTTGTCTGAGTCATTACCTATAAAAAGAGTAAAAAAAGGAGAACGACATGGTTGTCCATTACTAGTATCTCCTTATATATTTATCCTAGCAATTGAATTTCTATCAATAGCTATAATATAAAATAGGAATATTGACGGTTTTAGAATTTTAAAACAGCATGTTACTTTATATTAAACGGTAAATTAATCAGCTATGAACATATTTGAATAATTTTCCTTTTATTTCTGATCTAAAAATTAATGTAAACGTAAAATGTACAGTTCCCGGAATAGCGAGACAACATGATCTAATCTATTGTAGAAAGAAACATACAAATATAATTTGGACATCCGATTGTGCAAAACATCAGGCGTAACTTTCCATTCAAAATAATACTTAATAACCAAACTAAATTACGAGAAAAAATTGAACCAATTTAAAGCAGACATAAATAGATGGAGGGCAAGACATTTTACAATAACTGGCAATATATCAATCTTTAAGTCCTTAATTATTTTAAACTAACCTTAATCATATCTGTTCTTCCGATTCCACCACAGGAAATTATGAAAACAAATAAACAAAACTGTTTTGAATTGATATGGCACTCAAATTGAGAAAAATTTAAAAAGGATGTAATTATACAAGACTTTAAATATGAGGGATTAAATATGATAGAATTCCAATTTTCATTAACTCGTTTAAATCAAGCTGGCTCAAAAGAATATTTGAAGAAAAAACCATGGATTGTGGAAAAAAATAATATTTTTTTTTTTTTACAAAACGTAGGTGGAATCGATTTATTTAAAAGTGATTTAAACACAAATGATATAAAGAAATTTAAAATCGAATAAACAGTCTTATAAGAATCACTACTGTAAAAGAATACAATATATTTTAAATTTATAAAAAATCACAAAATCTATAAGACCAAAGAATATGGCAGAATTCACATATAAAATATAATTATGGATCTTCATTTTTTTTCCAAAAATGGAACTGTAGAAAAATAAATAAAATAAAGGCTATTTTAACACTGAAACAAAATAATGTTAAACCTTTGACCAGCTGAAACTTAACAACTTATTTTTAACATTCCTGATACAGAAATATTAAACTTTTATAAATTAGCTTCATCAATACTCAAAGAATGGAAACGGAAACTATAACAATGTTAAAGGTAAATAATGATTATGCATTTTATCCATAAATTATTGAAAGCATGCCATATTCATTTATTGCATTACCATAACAATTTCAAGTATATCTAAAATCAAATAGCCATTTATTACAACAACAACAACAACATTTATTACACAATGAGAGCTGTTACATAAACAAAACACAAAACATTGTTTATTACACATAATCTGTCATGACAAGGTAAGAAAATTTACACATCTGAAATGTCTTAATCATTTAATATGTCTTTTAGTCTTGACTACAGACAGACACAATTGCTCATTTTATCCATTTATTGAATTAATGCAAATAATACTCAGTCGATTGTGAGCTATTTCTCTTAATCTAATTGTTTCATGTCAGAAAATACGCCATGAAATTATGAAATGACATATTGATACTGTATTCCACTTGAACCATGGTCTAGACCATAAAACATAATTACATGAGAAAAACACACCCAATAAATACATCCTATTATTGAAACATAATTAGAAGTCCAACCCAGTTATCGCTCTTTTTATATCAATTGAAATATGTATATTCAATTTTATAATATATATCTCATCTATGAATGACTGAATAATTCTTAATTGTTATTTATTATATAGACTTTAGACTTTGACAACTAAGCCTGCAACATTTTAATTTTGTAGTGTAGGGAGATTTGAAAGCTATTCTAACTGTTTTTATTAATGTTATAATTAAATTATTGATAAGTTTGACGAAATATAATGTTTGAGCCAATACATTTGTATTATGGTTGCAAACAACATATCCCTAGTGCATAATGTAACTGTAATGTAACTGTAAAATGATAATCTTCATTTTTGTTACCCAACCTTACTTTTATATTTTGTCTTTTAACGTCTTATCTGTGATATGAATGCTTCATAACCTCTGATTTCCCCTTTCAAATTCCGTTGTGTTTAGTTCCGCCTTTTGTTGTCTCGTTTAGGGCACATACCTTCTTTTACTAGGGGACCATACGTCGTTTTTCATGGAATGGCACGAAAGTGTTACACTGAAGGTTTCGTAATAACCGCTGTTAGAACACATCTGCGGATGTTTCTAAATTCAAATTGAATTTCACCATATTCATATTCACCATATTCATATTTAACCTTTTGTAACCATAGCAACTGTTAGAATTTCAATTGGCGGGGATTCATTTTATTTACACTGTCTTGTTTATAGGAACATGGTGGGGCTAAGAGCGAGGTTTGGTGCACCATTAACCGGTTTAAACTCCCCAGCAGTATTTATGCTGCTGACCGTTCCAAGGCGGCGCCCATCTATGTTCCTCAGATGAATGTCTATGTTGTTTTATACTGTTATTGTGACGCTTTTGTGTCTTTTGTTGTTTCTCGTCTACGATAAGTATCTTCCCCTTTGCCCCTAGTTTTTATTTATTTTATTTATCCCCCCCCTTCCCCGGGTCTCATGTCCCCTTCCCCTGTGCCTTTTGACTTTATGGGCCTATAGTCTGTCCCGCCAAATTTGAATATTCCATTTTTTATTAAATATAATAGTATAATCATTTAAATTAATGTCATGTTAATCCTGACGTTAATATCTCTAGGCATGTTTTTCATTTTTTTCATATAGTCAGTAATATGGTCAAACTGTTAAAATATATTTTTTTTCCCGTTGACTTACGTTGTAACCTGACGTGACGTCCATTTCAAAATGGCGGCGCCCATACAAACGTCATTTAGGGTTCGTCTCACAATTAGCGTGAAATGTACTCGGCAATTATAAAAAATTGATTATACTTATTTAATTACTGATCAATAGCTGAATGTTATCATTAAAATGAAAAATGAGAACAAAGTTGCTGTCAATTTTTAAAGGCAATTTTACTAGCAAACCATTATTTAAAATAATCAATTTAAAATCATTTGAAGTGAAATATCAGTAACCGCTTTATCAATTATAACACACAAATATTTATATAATTATATAATTACCATGATATACTGTCGTATTTTATATTATTTTTAAGAGAAAAAGAGCAATATTATGAAGTGATTTGATTAGATAGCTTTTCAATTAAACGCGTATATTGAATACCGCAACGCGTCGTAAGGGAACGGGAACACTAGCTAGAAGACAAAAAAAATGGTTCTTCGCTAATGTTTTATTTACATTATTCTGTAGTTGTCTGAATTCTGTCCATTAGTATGTATCACGTCTATTTAACAATAATTAAATTAACCATGTCCGATGGGATACAAAAATATGTTATCCTTATTAATTCGGGTGCGATGTTCGTGCGTTAAAACTTTTCGTAGGTTTTAACTTTCAGAACAGAAACCTGACGTTAGAAATTGCCAACAAATATGACATTATCATGCAAATCTGACAAGAAATATATAGAAAGGGGAACTGATTCACTATATGTTCAGTATTGGTTAGTCTGGTTCCCGGTCGTACTTTGCTACGTAAAATAACGGTAGTCGTAAGGGGCAGGTAATCCAGACTAAGTATTGGTTTAACACAGACTCGCGTGCGAGGAAAAATGTAAATTATAAGAATATAAACATGCTTTCCAGTTTGATCAACCAAACGTTGGCCTATACACTTTAAGCTTGCAAATACAGATTAATTTTCCGTCTCATAGCTTAACAAAATGTCCAGAAATACCGGCAGTTATTGATATTATTAAAAATAAGATTTAATTGGAGCGTTCAATAAGGGACAATAAGTTGTTGGTTTTTTTTGTAGACTCAAAGTGTTACATACTATGTTAATATGAAGAGGAAATCGAGTCAAAGAGAAACACAGAGTGGTTTTCTCAATAATTTTAGCGAAAATATTCAGTGAATAAACTATAGCTATATTTTTCGCGGGAGAAAAAAATACTGCATATGGTATATCTTGTAGCTAAAAGAGTAGGATTTACAGATTGAGAACTCTTGAATATAGAGATTATTTGTAGGGAAATTATTTCTGAGAAATATATAAAATAGTTTAAAAACATAAAATCAAAATGAAGGTTATATGTGAATTAATGGAAAAAGTATTGTAGATAGATTCATGTCAATAAGTGTGTTTAAAATTATTTAAATGTTATCAAAAGTTTTATTGTTAATATATGAATTGAAGGTGTACTTTTAACAATTACTGCAAAATCTGGGTATACAAAAATTATTTTAAATGCCATCAAGACAAATTTATCTCGCTTAAGATTATCTGTATGAGGTTACATATGCCTAATCGCCTTCTGTCAATGCCGCATTGGAATCACCCATAAAAAGCGCGAGGCATTTTTGTTACGTCATATATTTCGTAAATTATTGTTGACGTAATAATGTTTTTTTTCGTCAGGAATCCATTTTCAAGAGTTATATAAACATTGTGCTGTCGAACTAAAATTGATGTGCCGTTCTTGAATTATGGATTTGGAACATGCTGAATTATGATGTGTTTCATTTACATATTTCATTTGCTAACCCAGATGACTGCAAAAATGGAACAATGTTTTAATAATGTGACGGATTATAAAAAAACTGGATCATCATAAGACAAGTGTAGGAGTCATGCCATTCAGGAGTTTCAAAGTAAAAAAAATGGGATCTACGGAACTGGATAGAAACTGGCATTAAAGGAATCTTCAGAATGCGAATTCTATACAGACTATAATATTCATCATTTATTTGTTTTATTTTAGTTCCTTATCAGTTACTTATTATTTATTCTTATGTAGTGGTTTGCCTGCCCGTGCTCTGCCTTATGCTCTGTCCTATTTTTTGTTTAGGGTCCTGGGCTCCTTGCCACTGACGCTTGTTACTGGGTCGGGTGGGGGCTGTGTTCATTGAGCGCAGCCTTTCCTTGTCGATCTTGTTTATCATATTTTAAATGTTGAATTCTAAATAAGCCGTGACTAGTTGTTGTGTATGATAGAGAAGTTTGCACATGTCAGTACCGTCCATGAACAGGCTGAATAAAACCGGGTCTGCAAAATTTTCAGTTTTGCCGTTTTTTGCGTTCTTTAGGGATTCCAAATTGCTGTATGTTATCGCCACATCAGCGTTGTTTGTGCCGTGTGGAGGCCGCAAAATGTCGCCCTGTAAATTCAATCAAAGATGTTATAGTTTTGATCCTTGAAGATCGTTCAGCGCGACATAATTGTTGTGTTGGTAGTACTTTTGGTTATCACTTTACCGCATTTTCCTAGTTGGGTGGTGCCAATATTCCTACTGGAATGTTGTTGAATCATCCTTAGGATATGTTGCCTGCTTTTAAAATTTGTCTTTTGACGCCTTACCTGTGATGGTCAAGCTTCATAACCTCCTCTGATCTCCTTTCAAATTTCCATTTTGTTAAGTTCCGCCTATTTTTTTCTCAACTACGGGACATGCTTTCCTTTACTTGGGAACCATACGGCGTTTTTCATGGAATGGCTCGGAAGTGTTAACTTGAAAATTTCATGAAAACCACAGTATGAACACATCTGCGAATGTTTCTAATTTCAAAAAGTTACCATTTTCATGTTTAAATGTTGAATTTTGCTTAAGTTAGTGCTAAGGGGCGTGGACGTTAGATTTTACGTGGCAGTACCGTCTATGAACAAGCTCAATCGAAATAAGCCTGCAACATTTTCAATGTTGCCGTTTTGGACTTTATTTAAAGGATTCATAATTTAATTATGTTCTCTATTATGTCAATCTACGTTCCTGTACTGATAAAGGGGAGTAATTGTTGCGGATAATTTATATTCTGATTAAACTAGAAGTTATACGTGTTCGAAACGAATGTTACTATTTTATACGTATTTTTAGTTAATTTAAGTTTTTTCTTACATTATATTGAACTATATTGTTAAGCGTCTATGTATATTGATTATTGATATTTCTGAGCAAATACAAGATGATCTGAAATCATAATAAGGCTTTTTCAAATGACTCAACTGTAATGCAAAATATTTTTAAAATTTAACATTTAAATCTTGTGAGATTAAAGTAAAGTATCCACATAAAGATTGAAAGTACCCAATGCAAAATCTTACGGGGTATATATTTCAAAGTTTAGTAGATAAGCCAGGGCTTGTATCAAGGACATGCTTCTCGAACAAGACCACCGCTATCATAAATTACGGAAATATTTTATAATTTGTTAGAGATTAAATGGGAGCAATTTGCTCCCACTTTTTATAGGTTTGTAATTTTTTTACTATTGTACAATGTCACGTTGCTTAACATTATTAATGGTTGATCTCGTAGCCAAAGCAGAATTTGGCATTTTTCAAAGATTATTATCATAGTTTTTCAGCACTTTTTGTTGCTATGAAGCTATCCGTGCATTTAGCTGGGAGCTGTTTTTCATATTTTTCTCATAACAATTTCTATTTCATTTAATATTTTTACGACGATATTTGTTTTAACCAAAGTGCACAATAAAGTCACGGCTTTATTCCAATCACTATTTTAACAATTTCTTTTTATCAAACAATTACGTTTACTCCTTGGAAATAATTTGTATTAGAGGTATTGCGCAGTTCAAGACTCTGCTATATCAGTCATGTAAAGATATATATATATGAATATTATACCTCATTTGCATACGCCCGGCTATATTTAATATGACGTCATCCGGTCCATAAACCGCATACAGACCGGGGGCGGTCCATAATTCTTATATGGACTGGATGACGTCATATTAAATCTTGTAGTTCGGTTTTTTTTGCCTGTTTAATTTGATTAACAAAAAATGAATAACAAAAGAAGGACATGATTTTTTTTCTGTATCGCTTAAAAATGATAATAATTATTCCGACTAGGGTTTGAAATATTTCACACACTGAACAAATAAATTATTATTTGAAAGTAAATTATAGTAAAAATGTCAGCAACAAAAGGGATGAAAGGATTTAGATTCGGTTTAATATAACAAATAAAACATGGCCTTTTGGGCAAAATGCAAGTTTACGGACTGGTTGGTCAGACCTGGGAAGGTATGTGTCCCTCAGCTGCGCTTCGGGCCATATACCTTCCTCAGTCTGACCAATCACTTGCATATTGCCCTCAAGGCCATGTATTATTTGTTAAATGAAGACCCCTGGTTCTACTTTTCTAATAGCAAACAAATCTCTTCTTAGATATGCGACTGTATATGTTCTACTTCAATACGTATCTGCTATACATGGTGTTCTTTATTTATAGAATATTAGACCCCCATATCTTTCAACAAAAGTTGGTTCAATAATAACTAAAGTTCCGTCTGCTTTCGAACCTTGTCGCTTGAAAACTAGTAAGAAATAACCGTCAATAAATTAATAGCAGAGAAGAGAAATGTATTAAGAAGGCATGTTCCTCAGGAAAAAACTAATGCAATACACATTTTGTGTAACAGAAACAAAATATTGTTAAGAGCATAAAAAGTTCAAACAACTGTCCTTACAACTACAGAAATATACCGCATGCACAATATAAATCAATTTTACTTGTCTGCGTCTAAAGAGAAAACGATGTGTAAATTACATGCAAAAAGACATTTTACAAGATATCTCATTGCTTAAATTACCTGCCTTTTCAGACAAATGACGTTAATATTCTTGCAAAAGTACATTTACATTTGTATGTCAATTAGAGTATATTAAGTATATATATTATATTATTTTAGTTAAGTTTGTTTGTTTGTTTGTTTCATTTTACACATTTTTCCAACAGTATTTCAGTCATATAGGCGGGTAGTTTCCTAACCATCGTTCCTGGAGAGTTCCACCAGTACTAGACGTTAAAGAAATGAAGAAAGCAAATACATCTGCACAGAATAGGTCATCAAAATGCATCGATGTGTTTCAAAGGACTGACGTTTTAAAGGCTTTTGACTGCAAAAACAATGTGAACGGTTGTCAAATTAAAAGAAAGTTGCATTTTGAGTCGTCTGTAAATGTCAATATGTTGCGGCCGCTCTTTCGATTTGTCCGTTGGAAGATAATTACTGAATAATTGCTTTAAATGAAATTAATACTGGCAACAAAAGTATCTTTTCTGAGATAAGAACATTATATTACCGATAAATCAACAGTAATGTTTTCAACTATGAAATGCAAGATATTCATAAAACTAACATTTGCCCGTCCAAGGGCATTTAGTGAGTGAAAATGTAAAAGTCAAAAGAAGCTTACATTTTCCAATAAATCATTCATTTTAGCATGAATGATAAATAGCTCAAGTGGCCCAATGAAAATTCTTTAAATATCCATCGGAATTGTTCTGTAACATTCAATTTATAAAAGAAGTGTGGTAATTTTTTCTTATTCTGATTTACATTTCATCCTTAACATTTCCCGTATCAACTGTTGACCAACTACCATTTTCACACTCAAATACTTTAAAAATATTGTCAATTCAGCACGACTTGATTATGATTGTTACTTATAAAAATATATTATGAATATTTTCAAGTTAAAATTTTTAGCATACTATAGCTTTAAAAAGCCAAGCATAATCTATATATGATCACTGAAGTTCATTTGTACATTGTCATATTCCGCTTTTATCATAATAACTTACAATCTAAGAAAATTACTAAATTTACTACTAGCTCGTTTTTGTTAATAACACAACAGAAATATGGGAAAAAATACTGAAAATCATTCATTAATTGTTGCATATAACATTTAAACTATTATATCTGTACTTGAATCATGAACATTATGACTCCTCTAAAAATCTTAGAACATTTTCCTCAAATTTGATTTTTCTGACATATTTCGGCTCATCTGGAGACATGCAGCTTTAAAGGAAAGATTTTGATATATCTATTTCTTAAATCGTTCAAAGACACGACAAAAAACCAAAATCAATATTTTTACGTAAATGCTAACAACATCACTTTTCATTGATTTCTAATGATTAAACATAATGTTCTTTTTTGTCATTTGCCATTCACAGAAGCGCTGAAAAATATTAAGATTTATTTTTTTTGACGATCAAATATCGTTCTTATATGCGTTGATATGCCACAACACATCAATTTGAATCTTCCTTACACTATTTTCTAAGAATTGGAGAAAATAGTCTCTCAATACTTGCGTGAAATATTCTGATTACCTGCTCCTTAATAATATCCGTCTATTGGGTATTCATTTCTTGCTTTCAACTATGCTTAAAATTGTTCATTATGCCAACTAATGACGTAAATAATTTGTATATCCAGACAAAATCCATTCAATGTATTCTTATACGAAACATGACAGTCTACATAAATATATTTCACCTTTGGCTTTGTTGACAGAACCGAACAGAGCGTTTGTAAGTCGTATATTACAAATTATCATAAAATTTGCACTGCCATGTCTATGAAATAATTCATGCATAAGTCATTAAAATTATGTAGCGAAAAGTACTTTTACTTTTCAATAAATCAATATTTTGTAGCATACAAAATAAGTTTGACAAATGACATACTAAGTTTTCTACATTTTTAAATGCTTGTTAATTTCTAAACTTTTAGGACATCTTTATACATCTTGTAAATAATGCCAAATTATTAATTTTGTTAGTAAATGTTTGCTTTTGTAGAAAAAAAAAATAGTTATGACGATTCAGAGGATCTTGCTTAAAAGTATTGTTCACCAAAAGTTATACCCTATTGCAGAATTAACGTCACACAAGAACATCATGGTGTTTACCGTATTTATTACTGCAATAAAGTAACAAATTAGTTAATTTTAGTTCTGAATAGCATTTATTTTCAATGTAACTATCAGGGCAAAAATGAAATAATTTGTGAAGATGTATGGTAACAACACTACGAGCATTTGCGAATTTACTTATTGAAAATGTCCCTTGAAATAGTGAATCGTTTTATATTCAAAATACATTATGTACAGAGATTATCCAACAGTTTGTTTTTATGTTGTGTAAATATTTGTTCACGTGTAAGTGTTATATTAAAAGTTCAATTTTTATAACACTGTATAAAGACGTTATAAAGCATAAAAAACTTACCATCGCACGCCTACTTTCTTTTAAGTTATCAGTTTCTTTCTTGTTCATGTCAATATGGTACATAGTAGTTTATATGACATAGTTAAACGTTTATTTTTCTTAGAACATAATTCACAAGGATGCATAATTAAACGGGTTTAACATTACAAAAACATTCGCCACTTAAGGATGGAGGGGTAAATAAGGAATGGAAGGGATTACTTTATATTATATATATATTATGTAATCATATTTCATTTTCAAGAACGAGGCTACTTTGAATACCACTAAAATTGTGTAACTGTACCGTTGCAATTTTACCAGCTGCTCATGACAATGATCGTTTTTTTTTTTAAAAAAGCTATAAAAAAGTTAACTTTTACTCCGGTTCCTGTTTCCTTCCATTCGGATTTTAAATTCAAATATCTACATCGTGTACACATGCCTGTCAGAGAGGTGTACATAGGCCTGTTGGAAAGATTCTAAATGGAAAAATTGTCTTGCAATGACGCGTCAATTTTTCAAACAAATAGTTCGATACACTTGCAATAGACTTTTATCAAAGTCTGCCATTTTCTGTGCTTTAGTATGAAATGTATGGAAATGTAAAGTCCGTAAATTTAATGTGTTGAACAATTAGCAAGAAAGCTTTCTACAAGTGGAACAGATACATGTATTACAAAAGCAATAAGAACAGGAACGCAAAAAGCGATTCTACTGATAAAATGTGAAACTTGTGTACTCAAACAATAGACATTTTTATTTTTACTAACAAATGTAATCAGTATTTCCTTTAAATGTTTGTTTGATACACTTTTATACAGAAATGAGAATAGAAAACAAAAGCACCGCTTGGCGGAGCATTATATGCCCGAAAGTGGTGTCTTTTTTAGTAAGGACGAAGCATTTGTAAGACATGGTAATAAAATAAAGTATTTTCTCCTTCAAATAGCAATCCTCCTGTGAAGTTTGAATATTGTGGGCCAAATGGAATTGAAGTTATGCTCCGGAACCTGTTTTCAGTTTTAAGGTAATAATGGATCCCAAAATCAATAGGGGTCTTCTACTCAATTTTATATTATAACAATATTTGAATTAAAGTTGTGGCTTTAGATTACCGGTGTAACTGTCAAGTTGTTATTGTTAGGCCGTCATAGATAAACCCGTGTCATGCTTTTATATATTTAAGGTAGGCAACGTTTTTTATGTTTTCTCTCTATACAAATGTATAATTATCAGCATTATTCTTATAACAAAACCGCTAATATTTATTCTGTCGATGTCGTTAAAGGTCATTTTCATTTCTACCCATAGCTGTTTCAAAGTGTTAACAACTCAATTACACTACACGTTTAATTTCGTTTTTACTTTGATTGTGACCGCCTCCGTGGTCGAGGTGTGAGAGTCGATAAATTCTAATCCAGTTACCTCCTTGGCGTGGGTTCGATCCCCGGGAGATGCTTTGTAGTTTAGCATGGAGGAAGGCAGTCTAGTACTTGTGTAAATCTCCAGGAACGATGGTTAGGAAAATACCCACCTATATGACTGAAAAACTGTTGGGAAAAGGCGTAAAATGAAACAAACAAACAAACGTTGTTTGTGTTTAAAAGGAAAAAAAAAAAAAAAAACATTCATCATGAATGTTTCAAACGGGCAAAAATGATATTAGGTAACATGTATGGTAGCAGCATTGTAATACGAACATAAATTAACTTATTGAAAGTTGTAAATCGTTTTATATTATTAATAGGTACAGAGGTGATCCAAAAGTTTTAATGAAATTAAAAAATTTGTATACATGTAATTATTATATTAAAATTTCAATTTTTATAGTCTTGTATAAAGACGTTATAAAGCATCAGTAAGCTTTCCATCGTACGCCGTTATCAGTTTATTTCTGGTTCATACCAATATGTTGATAATTTTAAAAAAGAAGGCGAAACATTCTCGACGTCACGACAATTAAAATATTGCGCGTTGTTGTTTGTATGACATCGTTGAACGTTTAATTCCCTTTTAACATAATTCACCAGGATGCATAATTAAACGGTTTTAATATTACAAATCATTCGCCACTGAAGGATGGAGAGGTACATATGGAATGGGAGGGAATACTAAACGATGAGTTGGAAATAAATTACAAGACAAACTCATTACGCATTCACACTAGAATAAGTGTGATGCACCAGGGCTAAAATAGAGGAAGAAAAATAGAGAGAAAAAAATCCCTAAACAATGACTTAAACAGCGAAATTGAAAATGATAAAAGGTCAGTTTAATTCAGCATGTACATGGACGGTAATGAGAAGTTCAACTAGCATCTAAGACCTCTGGCATTGATTGAGCCGATTTCAACATTTAAACATGCAAATGGTGACATTTTGAGATAAAAAAATACCCGCGGGTGTAAATATACGGCGGTATCCACAAAAAACTACAATGTTATTTCTTTGTCATTCCATGAATAGAAGCATATGGTCCACAAGTAAAAGAATACCCGTTTACTAAACGGAAAAGCATCGGCACAATGAAATAAAAATAAACTTGTGCAAGCTCCTTGTGTCTGAGGGATTGTCTTTAAGTGTCGATACATCAGAATTGCAGCCAGTTTTTCCCTGCGTGATCATAGAAGCGAGTAAAATGGTACAAATAACTGACGTCGTCCATGCAACCTTAAGCTCAAGCAAGTGAAGTGGTTTTGAATTTGATTTTGCAAAATCATTATAATTTTGGAATATAATATTAGAATATTGTTAACATTAATATCTGCTAATGAAATTGAAAAATAAAAGCGATTATGTACTGTCCTGGTGTAATTATTTCTTTTGAAGTTCTTGCTGTTAATTGGTACTCGAGCATGAATAATAACACATTATTAAATACTATATCACACATAATTAAAGTTGAAAGAAGACAGAATAGAAATAATGATACTTTTATTTGCAAAAACATTTTATTGTTAATTCCAAATAAACATAACAAAATGTTAATATCATTCTGTTTGTTTAGTTTAGATTGCAATTCAAATTGTTAATGCAGATCTAATGCGTAAACGTAAACGTGATGAATTCTATAGATTCAAAGTAATTCGTAAATGAAAAGAATTACTAAAACAACACATATTAATGAAAAAAGCAAAAAGAGTACTTTTTGTTCAACACAACAATATGTAAACTCATAAAGAAAAAAACGTTCACCTATCTATATCAAAATGATTGTCTTTTAAAAGAAGTTTCTCAAGAGGAATAAAAAAGGAGGGAATGATAAGAATGATAAGGGGACATCATCCGGAACATCGATACTTATGTTTTAAAAATTTAGAACTCATCCCTAGGAAGGGATAAAACCAATGGTAACAGGGATAAGGTAAAAACAACCTTAACAATGAACATAATGATAACAGGGATAAAGGAAGAACCCTCAAAAACAAGGAAACCAATGTTAAAAGGGAAAAGAGAAGAACCCTGGTGAAAAAATCTCTCTTAAACCCTACAACTTTCTTTGAGTTGTTTAATCTTCAACACATGTACATGAATTGGAATCAACGATCCTGAAGAAGATTAAAAATTATAATAACTGGGATTTTGTAGAGGGCAACGCGATTTTAGACCTAAAAATAATTTTCCACCCGACCCAGCATGAGAGCCAGCGGCAAGGAGCCCAGGTGAACCCCCAGCACAAACAGGACAGGACACAAGGCAGAGCCTATGATTGATATGTCGGGTTGCTACAATATCGGATTACTAACTAAACAGGTACTAACAGGCCGGAATCCTACACTTCATTTTTGAGACTTATCGAAACAAACTGATTCATTTTGCATGGTGAAAAATGCCCTATTAAGCCCTCCCACCCCAACACTTGTTTTTGTTTGAGAAATGTTGTTTCAAAAAGTGACAACTGTTTTGGCGCTGCCCCTATCCAAATGATACATAAGGGGTTGCTAGGGATACCTGTCAATCATAAGGTAACATGTAACCAACGCTGAACACCCTTTGACTCTATCTCAATCCATTAAGAATTTGCAGCACTTTGAAATCAATTTTGCTGGAAAAAAATCAAGACAAAATAGTGATTTTTGGCAATTTTGAGATGTTCCCTCTTTGCCATGGAAACAGGAAATTTAAGATTGAGCATGTTGTTACAAAGGCAATGGTTCAACATTTGTGCCAAGTTTGATTAGTATTGAAGCAGTTTTTTTTATAGTTTTATAGCAATTTGAACTTGTAACGGGAGACTTTTCATTGAATTTTTTTTAACAAAATGCTCATGCAGTAATGGGTTAACGTACACTTGTTTTCTTTGAATTGTGTGGAAAGAATCTTTACTAACTCTCTTAAGAGGAAAAAACGGACCTTTTGTAAATATTGTATTCAAATTTTGAGCCTCAAGTACATGCATTAAAAGTGTTGGTTGCTTGTCAGATTTATGGAAAAAAGCTAACAATCTATTTTATAGTTTCAGGATATTAAATGAGATATATCAGGAATACATACAGGCCTTCCGTAAATGTAAAAAAAAACCTTCTTAAGAACGCTTTATATTGGAGTATTAAGTAGAAATTTAAATTAAAAATTCCTGTATAAAATCATTTTACAAAAATAATATAACTTGTTAATTATCTTTGAGTACTTAAATATAAAAGGTATGTGTGACAATTGCTTCAGGTCGGTTGAAAAAGTGTTGAATTTCTGTCGGTTCTACTTGTTATACTGCTGATGATATAAATAATGCATGCGGAAAACGAATGGCAAAAATGATTGAATCAATAACAGCTTTCATTAGCAGAATTATGTATAAGAAATTGAAGATTTGTAATATGAGAATGTACAACTGATTGGCTTGCTTTTTAACATACAAGAACAAAGCGTTAAATTCATAAGGAGTCAAGAATAGTATTAATGTACCGATAAAGAGCGCTGAATCGGAATGTTAACGTGCTCATTCCCGTCGTGGTATTGCCCTCCTAATACGGCTGTAGATGCGCCCATAGATTAAACCTATTGCAATTATTACAATAAAGATAACAGAATGATAGCAAGCTGAATATAAAATGTCCCTCCTAATATAACGAGGCTTGCCCTGTGGCCAACAAGACTCCTATCAAAATAGAGAAAATAAGAATCTCGAAAGAAAGCCCAACACGGCAAAATTGAAAATGTTGCAGGCTCGGTTTGATTGAGCCTGTTCATAGAGAAGTACGTTAAGGGCGGCAAACTACCGTCCACGCCCCTAGCACTGGCTTAAGCAGAATTCAACATGTAAATATGAAATGGTAAAATTTTGAATTTAGAAACATCCCCAGATGTGTTCATATGGCGGTTATCATAAAACCTTCTATGTGACACTTCCATGATTCCAAATCCATGAAAAGCGGCGTATGGTCCCCAAGAAATACAAAGCGTATGCCCTAAACGAGAAAACAATGAGCGGAACTAAATACAATTTTGCAAGGGGATCAGAGGTTATTAAGGCTACATATCATAATTAACCTCCAAATAATTAAAACAGCCCAGTGTCCTTTAATATCTGTCATCTGTTGTCTGTAACGTAATGGTTTGATAATGGCACCATAATGACCAAGAACCATTAGAGACAGATCCAAAATTGTTGCAAGAATCGCAATATCTGACGTCAACGTTACTGCAGTGGTGATACAATCATGCCCGTTGAATAACATGCATGAACAATAATAAGAAACGTTCACAATTAGATAAAAGCATCCGACATACAAAAACTTACAATAAGTTTCGTGTGCGTCGTAATTTTCTGTCGAACTGCTGTAATTGATGCAACGTTTGCTATAATATCCAAAATACAAACAATAACTGTCAATGACTCGATTGGATCTGTTAATATTATGGCAGCTCTCTGTGTGTTGTTTGATGATTGCTGCGAGCTATCATTTTATCTGCTAAAATTAGTATTAGCCGTTGAATTTCCCACTGAGTCGTTTTCTAAAAGGACAATGTTGCTATGCTCATTATATACAAGTAGTTGTCCTGGACATTTCTTGTTTGTGTCAACGTATTTGTTACACACTTCCCAATAACGCGGCAAATAAACAAAAAGTTTTGTGTACACTTTGTTAGGCATATCATAACATAGTATGAACATTAAAATGTCTGTCGAAATCAAGATGTTTAGTATAAAAAATCAAATATTGTTAAAATATTATACGCTGAATTTACGTTAATTCGATTTTCTTTTTTTTTTTCTTTTTTTTTTGTAATATTAATAATTATTTATCACTTTTTTTTCAAAAGCAATGTTACGCTGAATTGTAATAACATTTGAATGTAATGAAATTACAGAAATGACGATTAATACATGACATTTGTCATAAAATAAAAGATATGTATATGTGTTTGTAGACAAATTATTACTTATCTGTCCAGACTAATTTGTTCGGAATAATATTTTATATGACATTTGCTAATCTTTACATTATTGTTATTTTATATACGATTAAAGTAACATTAAAGTTTATTTTTTCGCTGTACAGTTCAAATGGATGAACTGTTTACTATAATAATAGTTATTGAACAATAATTGATAATGAAAACATGTTTAAAAAATACTTAAAGTGCCTTAAATAAAAAAGGACTGTACCTCTCTTTTTATTAATTTTAAATGACCTGTACAATCCGAAGAATATTTAAAGAATTTTTTTTTCGTGGGTCACAGGGATATATTTAGTAAAATAAAAGATTGAAAACATATATGGCAAATATGATTATTTTTACTTTTTCCTGTACACTCAACATTTACACTTGTAACAGGAGGCTTTTCAATGAAAACGGCCATTTTTTCACAATATGCTCATGGGGTAAAAGGTTAATTTAAAAAATAAAAAATGCCACAAAACAACGAATTTTCACCAAAATAAGGTGTAAGGCCATGTGTTAACATGGAAAATCTAGAAATTGGGTAATTCCAAGGTTTTTCATCATTTTTTGTTTAACAAGAAATTTTATTATTTTGTTCTGGTGATTTAAGATAAGAAATACTAATTTCTAATGCTAAAAATGTGCTCAATAGATTAAAATACTTTCTATTAACTAAGCAGGAAAAAAATCTGATTATAACATTGATTCTACAAGCACATAAAATTATCAAAATATTCGGCACTGTATATTTCTTTTCTTTTCGTAAATCTTAGTACATTTTTTGTTCTTAAAAGTTTTGTCTCATTTCTTGGCATGCAGCTTTAATGTTCGGTTATTCTATATGGATAAATAATTTATTACATTATATTTTACGTCACTTAAAACAAATCCTGTCGGTTATTTCAAATTGATTTTTTTAAAGATTGTTATGAGACAAAATATTAAATATTTACTATGCAGATGCTTTTCTAGCGATAATGTATTGAAATCTAAAAATTGTTTACTGATCATGTCTTATCTGAATAACAGAATGCACAAACTAAGTTTGGGACTCTGCATTTCCTATTATTGTTCAAGTTAATTGCTTTTAAAAACTGCTTTTAACAGTGTATAAAGCTATATCTTTGATGTTTTTGGATGTAAATAATATTGTAAATATTATAAATAAAATAGCTACAAAAAACATAAAACGAAAGAAATATGTCCATATATTTTAATGAAGGCAAATGGAACATGTGTTATATAATTGCTAAACCAACTAAAATAATAAGGGGATAGTTTGTTCCGGATTTACGTTAAATATTCATGTATATTAAATAACAAGGGCATTATATGTAACAACTTTTTCGAGATATTACCGTTAGGATATGAAAACAATATGTATTTATCGCTATTAAATCTTCACAAATTTTTTCATCAGATATAGCTTTATACCCTTTAAGACGCTATGTATTCATACTGTGTTTACATGTAGTGTGTAGAGTTTGGTTTCTTTTGAAATCTATTAACGCGTGTTTCTTAAAAAAATCATTAGTAAAATAACATTATTTTCCTACCCATACTTGTAAAAATTATATTACTGGGAATATCATCTTAATAAATAAAGGTAAATGATAAATATGTCATATATCTGAACTTTTACGATAACAACTTTTATGAAATTAGTATTACTTTCATTTACTAAAGGGTCGTTTTGTAATTACATATAATCTTTAGGTAATAAATGGCTTAAGGTAATGATTTTCGTAATTCTTTGTTTCCCTGATTAGTTGGTATGTGCTTCATAGAAATTTTATTAACTCGGGAAATAAACAATGCTGATTTCACTGGCATGTAAATAAACTGCATAACATTTTAAATAAATCGCTACCGCACCGAAATTTTATTCTGCTTAAGATGCTTTGGATATTCAATTGTCTGGATTAAATCTAATTCTTTTTTAATATAAAAAACCAAACGTCTATTGTTTCAGAATACGTTGCTCTTATAAAATGAGTACAATGCATATATCACGTCCTACTGATCTATCTGATAGAAAACAAAATACAAAAATGCCACAAAAAACTAATTCCAGTGTAAAGTGAATAGATATACGGGACGAAATCTATTTTTCTTTATAATTTTCTCTATCACGTGTAGCTTAATACATGTAATAAGTATTTTATACCAGACACTCATTGTAAATGGGTACTGACAACTTAAACAAGTCTTCGTAAAGAAAATGTATATTTACCAGCAAGTCGGTAATTTGTGCTAGAGATTGCTATTTCTTATATCTCCGTTAGTTCTATATAGAAATAATTCCAGCATGATTAACGTCTAAATCTTAATCATAAGTTCGTTCTGTAAGACGCGAGGCTTTAGCCAGTTACTGCAACTATATCAACTGTCAATATCGGATCAGAGAAAAAACCTTTAAATAATACCAGAGTTAGACATTTCTGTAACTGACAGCTTGGCTTTTTATGAACGTAACATATGAACATGATAAATAGCAACTGATCAATAATAATAAACATTGATACTATTGCTTTAAATGCTTAAGAACCTAATATATATATAAAAGATATATATTAAGTGATTTATTAATCTGTTTTCATATTACTTTCCTTTTGTACCAAGGATATTTAAAATGCAATTGTAAATAATGCATTTCTTAAGCAAGAAAACATAGACATGACGTTACACATTACGAACAAAAATTTATACGGCTGCATTTAATAATACCTTACAGTATCGACAGATTTATTTCATTTTTGCCGACATACAATTCCTAAAGCAACTCGACTAAGTTCCAAAAACTTAAAAATAAGCATAATTTTTGAATTTCTTACGAAGCTCAATTTGGACACTTAAAACAGAAAGATATTGAAGAAATATACTCAAAATAGATTCAAAATCGCATTATATGCTTGTCAAGATTGTATTTTTTATATTATTTTATCGTTTTATTTTATGTTTGTTTCAGCAGCACGAATCTGATTCAATTCATTTTTAAATCAGTTTTTAGATATTTAGCTTAATTTTAATTTGCACTTTATTTCATGTTGATAGATCTTTTTAAACTCAAGTTATAAGTTTTTTAAAGCGTCAAAAGTAACACACTTTTGTTTTATTTTACTGCGACGTCAATTATATTGTGACGTCACGTCAATTGTTTTCTATCAGGTTCGTGCCGTTGCTATATATATTGAGACAAATAAAAAAACCTGATGCTCATAAGTAGTAGATCGGGAAAAAACAAAATTAAGTTCCCGAATAAGGACCTTTCAGTATTGTCTTAGAGTCTTCTGCAGAATGGGTGAAGCAAGTCTCCAGAGTGAAGCAAGTCCAGGAAACGCAGCAAGTCTAAGAAGCGCAGCAAGTCCAGGAAGCGGAGCAAGTCTAAGAAGTGCAGCAAGTCCAGGAAACGCAGCAAGTCTAAGAAGCGCAGCAAGTCCAGGAAGCGCAGCAAGTCTACGAAGCGCAGCAAGTCCAAGAAGCGCAGCAAGTCTAAGAAGCGCAGCAAGTCCAGGAAGCGCAGCAAGTCTAAGAAGCGCAGCAAGTCCAGGAAGCGCAGCAAGTCTAAGAAGCGCAGCAAGTCCAGGAAGCGCAGCAAGTCTAAGAAGCGCAGCAAGTCCAGGAAGCGCAGCAAGTCCAAGAAGCGCAGCAAGTCCAAGAAGTGCAGCAAGTCTAAGAAGCGCAGCAAGTCCAGGAAGTGCAGCAAGTCCAGAAAGCGCAGCAAGTCTAAAAGTGCAGCACGTCCAAGAAGCGCAGCAAGTCCAGGAAGCGCAGCAAGTCCAAGAAGCGCAGCAAGTCCAGGAAGTGCAGCAAGTTCAAAAGCGCAACAAGTCCAAAAGCGAAGCAAGTCTAAAAGTGCAGCAAGTCCAAAAGCTCAGCAAGTCCAGAGGTGCAGCAGGTCAAGAAGCGCAACAAGTCCATCCGTCAAGCAAGTTCCTTACGTTCTTAAGACAAAGTCACCTTGTGTAGTGGACCCACCAAGACTTACGTCTGACAAATTGGGGGCTCGTCCGGGATTTACTACACAAAAGGTTAACAACAAAAGGCAATATGATCTATGACGAATGGATTAGGTTGGGGGAGAGACTAGGTTTAAAAGGGGAAAGCCTAGCGGCATTCATTAAAGAGAAAGAAGCAGAGTTCCTTGACAGAGAGGAAAGAAAACTTAGGAGAGAAGAAGAGAGAAGGTTATATGAAATGCAACACGAGTTGCAATTGAAAGAAAAGGAGTTAGAGGGCGATAGAATAAGATTAACCAGACCGTCAATAGAAGGACCTGGTAGAACAACTCACCCTAAACTTCCGAGATTTGATGAAGTTCATGACGATATGGATGCATATATTGAAAGATTTGAGAGGTATGCATTAAGCCAAGGTTGGGAAGAGGAGACGTGGGCAATGAGTTTGAGTTCATTTCTGACAGGGAGGGGACTTGAGGTTTATACAAGCAAGTCCCCTGAGGAAGCGTGTGATTACACGGTGCTGAAAACAGCGGTCCTGAAAAGGTACTTGCTTACCGAAGAAGGATTCAGGGCAAAGTTTAGAGCAAGCAAGCCAGAGACAGGAGAGTCTGTGCATCAGTATCTGTCTAGGTTAAGGCGATACTTTTCAAGGTGAACTGACATGGCACAGGTGGAACAGTCTTATCAATCATTGTGCGAGGTGATGATAAGAGAACAGTTTATTCAAAGCTGTTCCACAGACCTGGCCATGTTTTTGAAAGAGAGGGCGCCGAAGACAATGGCTGATATAACCCAAATGGCAGAACAATATGTGGAGGCACACGGTGGTAAATTGGCTTCCACGAAACAATCATCAAGTAATGGACAAAAAGTGTTAGAAGCAGAGCGTCGAATGGATAAAATATCGTCACCAATTGGGAAAAGGTTCCCTGAGAGAAGAGAACGAGTCTGCTTTGTTTGTAAGAAACCTGGTCATCTTGCTAGGGACTGTCGATTTAAAATATTGACTAATCGAGAAACTCCATCGTTAAAAAGTGAAAAGAGAATTTCAGCAGCATGTACACACGTTGATTCAAGAGATGTTCCTGTGAAAACAAAGGCAAACGGCCACTCAGAATGTGGAGAAATCCGTCAATTCTTTTCAAGTGGGTGTACCATAGAGGAGATGGATGAAGTAAGAAACCTGGACATTAGAAAGGGTTTTATTGGTGAACGAGAAGTAAAAGTTCTTAGAGATACCGGTTGTGAGTCGGCTGTGGTGTGGAGAGAATTTGTGAAACCCGCGCAATTCATAGAAAAACAGGTAGTAATGATAGTAACAGTTGATGGAGAAGGAAAAGTAGTACCTATATCGAGAATCCATGTAGATACACCATACTTCGAGGGAGAGATAGAAGCGATGGTGCCGGAGACTTTGATAATAGGAAATATCCCTGAGGTTAAAAATGTACCATGTCCAAAATGGCACAGTGTATAAAATGAGAAGATGCTACAGCAGTAGGGATGACCAGATCACAGAAAGAGAAAGCAGAAAGACCACGACGGGCATTACATGTTCCAGAACCTTCCTGCGATAAAGAAATGAGCGTGGATGACCTGAAGGGTGCACAAAAAGAAGATAAGACTCTAAAAAAACTTTGGAGTCTTGCAGCAGTTGGAGAGGGATTAAAGTTGGCTGGGGGAGCTGAGTACAAATACGAGGTCAAAAAGGGAGTCTTGTACCGAATATTTCGGAAAGCCAACAGACCAAACGATCCAGAGGTGAAGCAGATCATTGTGCCAAAGTGCTACCGACGGAGGGTAATGGAATTGGCACATGAGTCCATCGTAGGAGGTCATCTTTCTTCACAAAAGACAAGTGACAGGGTCATGTCAAGTTTCTTTTGGCCTGGAATTTGTGGTGATGTTACGAGATTTTGCCGTTCTTGTGATATTTGTCAAAGGACCATACCAAAAGGACGAATTAAGAGAGTCCCACTCGGACAAACGCCAATAATAGATGAGCCGTTTCATAGAGTTGCAGTGGATTTGATCGGCCCCATAATACCAGCATCGGAGAGTGGTAATAGATACATATTAACGATAGTAGACTATGCAACTCGGTACCCTGAAGCTATTGCTTTACCCAGAATCGACACAGAAAGAATAGCAGAAGCAATGCTCGAAGTATTTTCAAGAGTAGGTTTCCCAAGCGAGGTTCTCAGTGACCGAGGTAGTCAATTCACATCAGACTTGATGAACAAAGTGTATCGCCTTATATCCATCAGACAACTGTTTACGACACCAAACAATCTTAAGTGTAATGGACTTTGTGAAAGAATGAATGGAGTCCTGAAAGACATGCTGAAGAAGATGTGCCAGGAGAAGCCGAAAGATTGGGACAGATATCTGGCTGCGGTCCTTTTTGCTTACCGTGAAGTGCCACAGGCAAGCACCGGGTTTTCTCTTTTCGAACTACTTTATGGAGGACAGTAAGAGGGCCAATGCAGATTCTGAAAGAAATGTGGACAGAAGAAGAAGTGCCTGAAACTCGTAACACATACCAATACGTGCTTGATTTGAAAAACAGACTAGAAAAAACATGTAAAGTTGCAGCTGATAGTTTACGGAAAGCACAAGCGACGTTCAAGCATCATTACGACAAGAAGACAAGAAAAAGGTCCCTTAACGTTGGAGACAAAGTGTTGATTCTTTTGCCGACAAATAAGAATAAAATGATGTTGCAGTGGAAAGGACCAGGTGAAGTCATGGAGAAGACCAACCAGTTTATAAGGTTAATGTTGGTGACAGGAATGCCACATACCATATAAATCTATTAAAAAAGTATAAAGAAAGGACAGACAATGCCATTGTAAGTATGACTATCTTCGAATATAGTCATATTGAGACAAATAAAGAAACCTGATGCTCATTAGTAGTAGATAGGGAAAAAACAAAATTTAGTTCCCGAATAAGGACCTTTCAGTTTGTCTTAGAGTCTTCTGCAGAAGGGGTGAAGCAAGTCTCCAGAGTGAAGCAAGTCCAGGAAAACGCAGCAAGTCTAAGAAGCGCAGCAAGTCTAAGAAGTGAAAACAAGTCCAGGAAGCGCAGCAAGTCTAAGAAGCGCAGCAAGTCCAGGAAGCGCAGCAAGTCTAAGAAGCGCAGGCAAGTCCAGGAAAGCGCAGCAAATCTAAGAAAGCGCAGCAAGTCCAGGAAGCGCAACAAGTCTAAGAAGCGCAGCAAGTCCAGGAAGCGCAGCAAGTCTAAGATGCGCAGCAAGTCCAAGAAGCGCAGCAAGTCTAAGAAGCGCAGCAAGTCAAGGAAGCGCAGCAAGTCTAAAAAGCGCAGCAAGTCCAGGAAGTGCAGCAAGTCTAAAAGCGCAGCACGTCCAAGAAGCGCAGCAAGTCCAGGAAGCGCAGCAAGTCTAAAAAGTGCAGCACGTCCAGAGAAGCGCAGCAAGTCCAGGAAGCGCAGCAAGTCCAAGAAGCGCAGCAAGTCCAGGAAGTGCAGCAAGTTCAAAAGCGCAACAAGTCCAAAAGCAAAGCAATTCTAAAAGTGCAGCAAGTCCAAAAGCTCAGCAAGTCCAGAGGTGCAGCAGGTTAAGAAGCGCAACAAGTCCATCCGTCAAGCAAGTTCCTTACGTTCTTAAGACAAAGTCACCTTGTGTAGTGGACCCGCCAAGACTTACGTCTGACAATGCTATTTTAGTGCGATTTGAATGGAAAAAATCTTGCAACGCTTTTCAATTGTGGATTATTGTTCACAGTTAGTATAATTATTCTGGAATAACGGAGTAAGCAAAAGATCTGAGATTTTGTACACAAGCTGTTCGTCTACACCGGCATCAAATCAAATATTAATCTGGAAAAATCATTTCCAGTCCCGTTATGTCAAAAACACTTTGTGGGACCCTTTAACAGAGGATTTTTTTTCAACTTTAATTTTTCTCACAAACAATGCTGACATTTCACTTCTATTGTTTTCATGATGTGAATCCCTTTTTCAAAATTATATTTTTATACTATACTATTCGGCCTGTAAATCTTGTAAGAATGGGCATCAATTTAAATGTTTCTGAAAGTTTGGTGCTAAATGATATCAGTCTGCAATGTCTAAATGAATGCATTAAAAGATAATTTGTGTGCAAGATTTTTTACAACATTGATACGAAGTTGAAAGACAACTTCAACACAACATTTACCAATGCTTGCATTTTTTCAGTTTGTTATAAATTCGATCAACAATATACACTGAAACAAATTCCACCGAGGTCCAAAACATATAAATTTGAATTTCGTACATAATTCGGCCATGTCGCTTCAAACAGAAGCACATGCAAATGATAACTAGGAAATAAATTGAAAATTGTATTGTTGTGTGTTATTCTTAGGACAATTTGAGTTAAATAAGTTGCAACAGTTTTCAAAAGTTGGTAATTATTCAAAATAAGAAAAGTTATTCTGGAAAAGCAGAGTAAACGAGTTATTGGTCATGGCCTACATCAAAAGGAGCATTATTATCAAAATGTTATTTCTAGTCTAGTCAACAGTCTCAACGGAGTCGTGTAATTATAAACAAGTTTAGATTGAATTCCTGGTAGGCATTTATATTCAATTTTTTACTGTGTATTTTTACGATGAAACAAAATGATTTCTCCAATGATTTGATAACTTATTTTGCGTGAAAGATCACTTCTGGAGTGAATTGTGTCATATTCAACAATAAGGATTTGGACTTTAAGAAATAAAGCTTATTTTCCATTTATGATTCATTTTAAATTTGCCTTATGAGCACCATTCAGAGTCATTAGTATTCATTTAGTAAATATTTGTCATTTTGAATATCGTAGATCATTGATTACGTATTAAGTTTTATTATATTAGCTATGAATCATAAACTTGACATATGTTGAATAAGTAAATTGTCCTTATTTTTTTTACTCTTTATTCTTTAAGCTGTAGTTAAGAAAAATGTCCATAACACGTAAACCCGCACGGTAAATTTTCTTTAAATTTTGCATACAAATGTACTTTAAGACATAAATCTGACCTTTGTTGTCAATTTTATAGCTCCGTATAATGCCCATTATGTGGGCCATACCTTAAATGAAAATTGCAATAAAAATTCTATCTCTTATCTCCTGGTTAATTCCATGTTTTGAAGCCCCTGGTAAATGAGAATTATATGAACTGATGGTCATTTGATGCTTATCAACCTTTTGAGACTATCTTATTTGTTCTTTTTATGTCCTGTTGGGCACCAAAGATAACAGCTATCAAAGGAAATGAAGTTTACTATTGGTTCATTGGAACACTTTTTTCAATGTTTTAGGCATTCATTTTCACTTTCATATTCATTTTGTGTGCATTATTTATTTTGTAACATAATTACATATGATATTTGAATAACTTTCCTTTATCAATTTATTTTCAATGGAATTTTCTTTCTCAATGGTTGTTACTATGTAAATGAACATACTATTGTTAAATATCGATTTAAAAAGTGTTTTACAGTTGATTGGTGACGTTTGAAATGTTATAGTAACTCAAAGTCCTTAGATGGTTAAATAAATCTGATGAAACAGCGCGAAAAAATCATAGAAGTTATTTGCGAGAAAACTTTTGAAGCGATGTTTTGCATTTGTAATATTTGAGAAGGGGTTACCTGTATATGTTTGCCAACTAAGCGTAGTATTGCATCATTTGCTTTCGAGACAACATGCTAGTATGTTGCAAAGAATCAATTTAAAAAAAATTTGGTACAAACTAGTTTGTTATTTTACATTTATTTTTCAATATATTTCGCTGTATTTCAACGAATTCCTTGCATTTGTATTGTATAAAGATCAGTGATAGGAAAATACGTTTATAGACAACTTGTCAACATCAACAACTTCAGTTGTTAATGTAGTTAAGTATTCCAAGATTATCACGCAAAATCGCATGCTACATAAGCAGAGATTAATTTATCTTTAAGATGGCAATAAAGTTTTTGAAACACTAAGGGATAGGATGTCATCATGTTTAAATCATGTCAAAACATATTTTGTATATTGTAGTTAAAGTTATTGATGTGAACTTCTGAAAAAGAGAGCGATACTTTTATTAGGACTATCCACGTTTAAACAAGTGATGAAGGGACGCGATGGTCATCAAGTTAAGATATCTGCTTTTTAACTCAGGTTTGATCATCATATTAAAGCCCGACTGCATAAGATACGACCGTGTTTCTTCATCTGCCACCAGTACTGATAAAAGATAGATAGGAAGAAATCTAGAAAGTAATTATAATCAGAGATAATCTATCTTTAAGTTTAAATAAGTATTTGTAATGCCTAAAGTGACATTATGCCCAATCAAGTATATATGGTCATTGAACAGGTAGTATAAATCGCATATGAAGAGTGGGCAGTCTTTTTGGTCGTTTTTGGTTATTTTGATATTGTATCAGTTTCAAGATGGCGTTTTAAGCGGTTCCTGAGACGGCAAGGACAGCAATTCTTTGATAGAATGATAACGAAACCTTTTTACATTATTACGGCACAGAAACGAAACAACAGTTGTAGCCTGTGAAAGAACACAGATTCCCCGCCGCCGAAGAAAGCTCGTGCCAGTAGATTGATTGACAGACACATGGTTATTGTCTTTTTCGACAGCCAAGGTCTTCTGCTGAGCCATGCTGTACCTTTAGGAGTGACGGCCAATGCAGATTATTACTCGAAGGTAAGAAAAATATATATATACATAATATATATATATATATATATATATATATATATATATATATATTATATATATATATATATATATATATATTTAATGTTACATAGTAATTACATAAATATTATATATGAATAAAAAATAAATAGATATTGAAATGATATGAAGAAGTAGTAATGCAAATCACGCAACATTTGGTGTTTTTGCCATTTCAGTTATCCGCCGGAACCTGCTTACGGCGATACGGAAAGAAACGTCCGAATGTGTACGCGGACTTGGAAAATATAATTCTTCACCAAGATAATTCTTCAAGCCATTGAGCCATGGATACCCAGACCACCATCACAATTCAGCTAGGGGTCGAGGTCTTGATCCGCTTTTCTCTCTGGATCTTGCCCCTTGCGACTTTGTGTTGTTTCGAAAATTTAAGGCAGAGGTAAAGGGACACAAATTTACAGGGTTCCTTGATTGACAGTCAGTGGGTGCACAGGCATGAACGATGTGTTGAAGTTGGTGGTGCGTTTTTGAGATGTAACGCCGACGTTACGACGTAACGTAAGTTGTGACTGAGCTGCGGCGATCAGCTATAATACATGTATTTTTTAAAACTGTCATTAAGAATAAAATATACGGATTTTTGGTCTGAAACTTAAACATCAAATTGATTAATCATTGAATAAATGTCAAATATAATTATATTTATTTCCCTTCTCCGAAAAAATAATTTATGGAGTTTGTCGACGAATATATTGATCAACCCTCGTAGAACCACTATCAAATAATGTTTTATTTTAGCTTCACATTGTGTCTAATCATCGTATCGTAACCGAATTTTGAAATTACGATTGAATTGTGCATGAAGACATGGTTTTGGGAATAGCAAAATATTGTTTTACCACAGGGAATAATGTCGTAACCGACAAGCAGATACGATTGTGCTTTTAAATGAAGTTAATAAATTATTCAATTCAAGGTTAAAGCAATGTTATAAACAATTGAATAAAATGCATGTGAGTATGGTGTAAAATAATTAATACAACATTTTTATTGTAACTGCTATTAAATCACCAATTAAGTATTTCGTCGTTATCAAATGAGCATCTAAAAGTAAAACAGTCAATATAAAATTATATATTCCATAAATATTTAACAAACATCTATCTGATCAATGTTTAGCTTTAGAAATAAGTTTTTCAAACGTTATTTTAATAACAACTTAAAACTGCATTGTGTTGTTACATCAAACTGTCGTTAAGAGATGGTGCACCAAAATTATTGTTATACGTCAAAAACTGAAACACGTTTCTATCAAATATGCATTATTTTGTTGTTTTTATTTTCTCCTTTTTCTTTTTTTTCTTCTAGATATATTATTAAATTGTCCGATATTTTTATAAGATTATCGATTTAAGGCTGTTTAAACAAGGAAACATTGTAACAGTTATAATTGTAACAGTTATAATGTTTTCTTGTTTAATAGATAGTTGAGATATTTGTGGTGACCATTATTGTGCATTGACAATAGCATGCAAAGTAGCATATTAATCTAACATCCATGAAGAGGTTTGAGCGTGGTGGACCTGAAACAATAATTAATTTTGCACTCTGACTCGTTTATAAGCTACTTGGTTCCATGTAATTATCTGTTGTATGACTTCATGCAATAATATAATATTAGATTATTTTTTCCACGCAAAGTATATTTTAGACTATAAAACATAATAACGGACACTTAAACAGCTTATAATTCGCCCTAAAGTTATCTTTCAACCTCTGAAGTATCAATTGAAGACCAAAATGATCAAGAGACTTTATTAGCCCAGACTACTGACATTTTTCATCCATTCATCAATATATTTAATCTCGTTTATATTTTCTCTTCTTCAGTGATTCCCTAAATCCCTTATCCTCTATAAAATATTCAAGTTTGATTGTTATATAAGAACACGTTTGACAATATTCGATGTACATTGAATGAATAAAATTTAACCGCAACATATTTTTATCTCGTGTTGAAAATTAACATAAACTTGAATGAAAAAAATACACACGATTCTTTAGTCCAGTCCAGTCTTTCTTTGTTGTTAAATGCAAATGCTAACATGTACGTGTGCAATTTACAAAATACAGAATGTTTCAACTAATTCGATTAAAAAGTGTTGTATAATTGTTTTGTAGATTTTATGTAGATGGTGAAACTCTTAATTTGAAAGTGCCTGTTATACAAAGACTGCAATATTTAATTTTTGAACACCTTTGTCGTTGATACAGTTATTTGCATTGCTGCTTAATTAGATAACACTCGGTTCAAGTGAGTTAAATTGTTGCAAATTTATAAAAAAGAGAAAAACACAACATTTATAGCGCCCGCCTAAAAATGAGCTTGAGTGTGATATTTTTGTGTTGTGTGGAAAATACAAATTGAAACAATGATAATATGGTGTTGGCAGAAACACATTTAACATTGTTTGCTAAACCCCAAAACATACAGATTTGAATAAATGAGTAAAATCCCGAACAGAATTGTAAATGTGTACATGACCCGTTTATATCTACAATACTTTCTTCAAATCAGATACTTGCGTGAACTTACCTAAAATTGAGTGTGAATTAAACACCGCCTTATTGAATGGACATCAAACAATCAAAATAATATACAAACCTACTTACCTTAGTTATCAACCATTTCATTCGCTTGAAACAAGTGTCTAAAAACTTTAAGGCCTGTCCCTTGTAAGTATAGATAAAAAATGCTGCAAATGATTTTAAAGCATTGGCAAGATAAATGCGTGATAAAACGGAGAATTGTGATTTTCTAGTCAATTAATCTTTCTATTGAATGTTTCCCGGTCTAATAATCACCGTTAGTCGTATTTTCCTATTTTCTCGACATGCATACTTGATTAACTAAATAAGAAAAACAAATTTGATTTATAACTACAATTTTGTTACAAAGTGTATTTTTAAATAATGTTTTTTTTTAAACAATAACTGACTTTCAAACAACAAAGCAAGAGAAAGTGGATGACGCCCAATTTTTGGTAGAAATTTTCTACTATGAACAGATATTTATTATTGACGTAAAATTATCATCTTAATACATACACATGAATATTAAGAATATATCCCTGTTGGTGTGTAAGGTTTATTCAATTTCTCGACGAAAAAAGAAACATTATGTGGAAGCAATATCTTAAATGTTTTCGTCAACTGGTTTTACTATTGTTGACATGATATATGTGAGAATATAGGGTAAACGAAATGAGTTTCAATTAGAACCTTTAAAACAATTCTATGAATATGAGTTATAACTTTTTAGACATATATATTTGCGATGGAATGCTACATAAGGACAATTTAAGTTTTTTTTGTAAGGTTAAACTTCATTTCATCGAGCGATGGCGCGGGCGGCAATACTCTTTAAAGTTCACGAGATGAAATAAAATTGCATCTTAAAACAACAATTTTATCTTATTTTATGAAATCAACTTTCTTCAATATTCACTTGAATATTAGAATCGGCATTATCCACTGGTAGCCTCAATTTTAGACGACTTTCTAATAAATGCATGACAACTTAACCTGAAAAGATCAGTTCTAAAATTAACTTTAGTTGCAGGCTATTTTATTTACTGTAAACAAAATGATTTATGATCGTTTTCCATCTTGTAATTATCAAAATGTTATGAATGTAAACATTAAAGGGAGGTGTTTGGTGATCAGTGAACTGCATGTTAGTCTATTTGATTACGATTATAATTTTAAGTATTATCAAACACTTGCAGCTTAAATTTTCATAATATATTGTTATTATTTATTAACATAAATATATTATACGCATAACTACGTAATTTCAAAGAACGTCAAAGGAAGTTGGGATTATTACCTGCCTTTCTACTTGTTTCAATATCGACAAAAAACCACCACAGAAATGTTCAGTCAAGCTCAGATAATAAATTAAAGTAATGCTATCTTCCTGCTTTTATTGATTTTCTTTAACAAAATAGTTATCTAAAAGTGATGTATGAACTTACATCTGTTAATCAGATGACTATTTCAATCATTTTTCTGGAGGAATAGGCATATTACTGTGACAGCATATTGCATATTTT
This sequence comes from Ruditapes philippinarum, assembly GCF_026571515.1. Taxonomy (NCBI): domain Eukaryota; kingdom Metazoa; phylum Mollusca; class Bivalvia; order Venerida; family Veneridae; genus Ruditapes; species Ruditapes philippinarum. The sequence goes on from NW_026853384.1 coordinate 61,864, forward strand.
TATACTTGTAAAATGGAAGATCATTGTTAAAAGAATGCTAAAACGGCATATGCTCTTTAAAAATGGACTGATTCGTTCATTATAAACGGTGAGATTTATCTTTTATTTCATTCAAAATAAAAATAAATAAAACAAGAATGGCTAAAATATTTTTTTATCATGAGAGACTGTGCGTTTTGTCACGGTGATACTTTCAGGATATCATTCTCGCTCTTTGATTACGTGTACTACATAATAATGCAATTATGTCCTTGTATCTAGGAATGTTTTATGAACGAATCATGTCTCAACTGTTTCCGATGACCAATATCTCTAGGAATAGTCTGGATTTCTCAATGTTTAAGCGTTGACTTTGCTACGGAAACACGCTTCTCTCTGACTGAAACAATTATAATAAAAGACAGAAAGTTGTTCTTTGGCGGTCCGTATTTTGTACCATAATTCAATTTTACATAGTCCGCCTGTACATCTGTCAATCCGTCACAAAACTTGTCCGGACTACTCCCCATAAATTACTGGTGCATTTTTATCCGACCTTTACTTATATCAGTGGTCAGTGATAAGTCTAGTTCTGCATTTCTTCGGTATTTTCTTGCGCTATGATTTTGTCCTTTCATAATTTTGCCCTTTCATGACTTTTTTTCAAAGATTCGTCGGACTACTTTATTTAAGTAGTTATACAATATACAACATCATCACAGGTAACCTCAGATCGGCACAGTTTACCATTTCCACAAAAGTACGTTTGTTTTACTTGCCGATAAAATTGATTCGAAATGACGTTTGAAATATAAGTGGGATACATCGGCGATAGTTGTGCAGAACTATTTTGTTGAGCGTATAGATATTTATGTTATAAGGCTAATGTAGGTGGAAACAAAACGACGGCATAAGGAAACTATTTATTGATTCTCGAAATTGACTAACCTGTTATTTTCTAATTAAGTATTTAAGATGACACTGAATACGATTTCCGATACCATAGAAATATATAGAACATGTTTTAACTAATGTCATGACAGACATAAAACACATATAGTATTTACAAATAGTCTGAATAACAACATCTACTGCACAGGTTTTGTCTGACGAAAACAAATCACATTTGAAAATTTTATGCTTCACTGCATTTAGAATTATAAGTAACACACATTTGATCAAAAAGTCTAAAAATTAATGCATTATATATATAGATTAAGCCTTCAATCAAATGTAACCATAAGTTAGAAAAAGTGTTTTTCTTGATAAAAAAACTACATCCGTATTCAAATAATGGCATATTAGTATGTTCTGTTCAGAGAAGGGTTGCTGGTTATATTGATAATATTTTCGTGACCATATATTGTTTTAGATGGTTATGATAAAAGCATAATTTTTTTCAAATGTGTTTGGTGGAAATCGTCTCAGATTTAAGAGATAAGATGTAATTGTTTTAGACTTCCTTATAGTTATAATATGTTTGTATTTAAATAATGTGTTAGCTTAGCGCTACCGTAAACATAGAAAAGAATCTTTTTTAAAAGCTAAAACTTCTGTCTCAACATAATGATTCTGAACAAAGATATCACAAGCAGAGTTGTTACAAAAAGATGTTCATAGTAACTTTTGTCTCTGATTCATGATTATTTCAGAACAGTTATTCTGTGGAAGTATCTTTCCCTAATGCGTTTTACCTTTTACGATTGCAGATCATACTTTGACTATTTCAACGTATTAATTTTTTTAAAAACTTACATGTAAAAGTAGCCCCACCGAGATAAAAAAGCCTAAAAATTTAAAGTTTGAAATTCTTATAGAGATCAAATGAAGGACCTAAAATGAAATAATTTGCATAGTAAAGAAATATACTCAGAACTAAATTAATGACCGACTTTTCAAAAACTCTTAACTCAATGAGAGTGAAAAACATTGCAACGCTTTTCAGTTTGGGTCATTTTGCATTGCAAATGATAATTGTGGAAACACACTTTTTTTGCAAAATTTGCAAACAAGTACTTGTTCCAGACTTACTTACGTAAAATTTAAGTCTCAAAAATATTGTCTGTCCCGTTATGTGAAAATTATTTTAGTGTAATCCCTTTAATTAAAACATTTTGCTATTTAATTTTGTATAAATCACCTTTCAGTTAAATAAAACAAAGAAAACAAATCGCTGTCATCTGCAGAGCGAGTGCTTTAAGATTATAGATACAAATATTTAGACAGGAAAATGAGTATGTATTTCAGTAACTCAGGAAATTTGGGCAATTATAAGAATAGAGAATTAGAAATGTCGAAATGAAACTTTTCGACCGCATAACATCTTACATTGTTGTCGTGGAAACAGATAAATTCACAATTATTTTATTTTGAGTGCCAACTTTCGCTTTTATTCATATCCGGGGGTAAATTGATGGACTTGTTAATTTCGTATGACATTGACGAGGGTATGAATAATTTATCTTTATTTCATATCTAAATGTATTTCGTACACATTTAAGATAGTCAAAGACGACGGCATAACGGCAAGTTTCAAGGTAAAGGCAAGGTAAAAATTATTCATTTTTAGGACTTTAATTATTTATACTGCCAAGATATATGCATAGATTGAATTCAGAACAAAATTTTGCTGGAATATCATGTGAATAAAATTATAATTATATGACTAAGCTTTTCAACACCGTAAACTTGCTACCGTGTTTAAAGTAATTTATAATTCTATTGTATGCCATAAATTATAGAGATTAATATACTTGACAAGATTAGGAATAAAATGTTAAAAGTTATGAGAAGCCTACTGCAAGTCAAAGAAGATTATGTTTAAATGTATGCCATTAACTTGATTATAACAACAATCCCTTATTAAAACATTATTCTCAAGAGATATTGATCGTTGTGATATTATCATATCAGTAAACGCACCAAACGCCCCAGAAAAAAAATTATACTACTTCTTGCTTCATCTTTCGAAAGGCCAAAAACGAATTTTAAAATGTTTAATGGTTTAAGAGATTGTTAGATGCTTGTTACTTGAAGAAAATATTCATAAATGTGTCATAAACGTAATAAAAGATAACAAAGTAGTATTTTGACTTCCATATAAAATACTACTTCACTTTAACTGTACTTATTACGAGAGAGTAACAAATTATAAATTGTTTAGGTAATTGGTCAATGAGTAATTGTTTGGATACTATAAAGGTACACCAACATTAAGTTTTATGCAATGAAAACTAAAAGCATTTCTGAGGCATAATGGACCTTCTATAATACAAAAAAAATCAATTAAGATAAGAGACAGAGAGCGATAAGGGCCTTTCAATATAAATGAGATTTTGCTCTATTTACAAAACAAACTGCTGCACCAATATCACCCGTAGTTTAATTTCTGAATGTTTTCCAGATAAGAAATTATAGGAAATGCTTTAACCAATTACTTTTTAATATGATATTGCTGTTATTTGTAGATGTCTTATAAAAGCGTTTATGTGCACTTTACAGTCACGTCCATGAACAGGCTCAATCAAACCGAGCCTGCAAATATTTTAATTGTGTCGTTTAAGACTTTCTTAAGGGTTTTTATTTTCTGTATTTTATTCTTCATTAGGTACTTAAATATGTCGATGAATGACTGAATTGTTGGCCGGACACGTTCATAAAAACATTGTCATAATCGATTCCTGTCTCCTCAGATTTTGCATGCGACACATCGTCTCAATATGCTACAAATAAACGCAAAATCATTTCAAAATCCATTCACGTATCACAAGATTATGTACCGGAATGACAGACAGACAGACGGACGGACGGATAATTCAGAAACTATACATGTATGACATGAAGTCACATTGAACGTTTAGGGCATTTTACTTTAAATTTCAGAAATAAAGTCGTTTGATAGACAGAATGTAATTTTTGTGTTGTCTACTTTCACATTTGAACCATTTTCTTAAGTGTCTGTTATTATATTCCATAACCAGGAAAATTAAAATTACGTATATACAATTTAACAAGCCAGAACTAGAACTATAGCTTTACTAATACCTTTTTTGTAATTCAGATATCATAGTTTTTTTATTTTGTTTGGTTATGTTTGTTTGTTTATTATTTAACGTCAAGCAAACAGCCATGCTAAAACTATATGCCGAAAATGTTATAATTTCAATTCTCTACATTAATTCAACCACTTAGCGACCTATGTAGCTATTATAGTAAACTGATTAACTGTTCAGATTTTTACTAGGTACTGTGTTGCTGTAAAGAAAACTTTTATGGCCAAATAAATAGAATTTGTAAAAATGATAAATGCAAGCCACTCAGCTTTCACAAAAAGGGAACAATTGTTTACGTTCGATTCACTAGATGGCTTCAAACCGAGTCTGCAATTGTTATGTTATTTTGTTGTGATTAATGCTTCCGAGGGATCACTTTGTTTCCAGAATTTTGTACTTCACAACAGCAGGTGTCAAGTGCCGTGTGGCAGTCGTAAAAAGTTGCCCCGTACTTCACTTCAGTGTTGCTATATTTTCTGGTCCTCGGGATCATTGATGCCAACACTATAAAGTGTTGAGAATTGAGTACCGCTCAAGCCGGTGCTAGGGGGCGTGAGGAATGTTGCACTTATTCATTATCCCTCATGTACAGATTCCATCAAACCGAGTCTGCAATTCTTATGCTATTTTGTTGTGATTAATGCTTCCGAGGGATCACTTTGTTTCCAGAATTTTGAAAGCTTCAGTGCATGGAACAATTCAATATTTTTATTGAGCAATAAATCAAAGGAGTTTAAGGGATAGGGAGTTAGTGACCTTTAGTTTTTAACTAACCAAAGCATTCAAAAACATTCAACAAACAACACTAAATATTATGAAAACTTTATTAAGCTAATAATTTACGAAAAGGAAAATAAGCATCACATTTATACACAGTCATATGATAGTAACTTATGAATATATAACTCATGCCAAAAATATTCTGAATAATATTTTAGTATCTTAACACATTGAATGATACCATTATCGTTTAAGTGTTTCAAAATATTTTCAGAACATATTTATATAGAGCAAACTACCATAATAAATAACCATAAAAGTTTTACTGATATGAAAGATTATGTTCCTATATTGGTTATAGTTGTGATTGTAATCATTATATTTGTTTCAGTTTACACAATTATAACAATTTAATTACGCTTAAATCAAAATCAATTACCTGTAAATCACATTGAAAAAAAGAAAATATTACAACAATAAGATCTTGGTAATTGTCATATAAATTCAAGTAGAATTATTATTTCAAAAAGCTTTTTTTGATATTTATTCTTTAGCACTCTATACAACTTTATTGAAATAATGAACCTATATTATGAGATTATTTTACATTGTTTAGTACAATACTGAGTTGTTTTAAACAAACATGTCAAACGAATGTTAAATTAGGCGACAGATAAAACAGAAACTAGCTTTTCCGTTTAGAAATAATCTTATTTTTCCATGAAAGTTTCAAGTGAACCCAGAGCTTACCCTAATTTTCTGTGTGAATATTTTTTTAAATTCTGACACAAGATGAAACGAAGGTGTTTTCCTGTCTCTTTTCCGCTAATATTTTATGTAGAACACAGAAGTCAGTGTCTTGTGTTCCCCGGGTTCTGGCCTGAATATATTTTCTCTGTCTCATCCATTACATTGGACATAACTTAAAATTAAATCATCCATTCTTCTTTTCCGTTATCTTATATTCTTTTTACATTATATTATTCACAGTAACATTTCTCTCAGTGGATAAAACATGTCAATTAAAAACATTCTTTTGGTAGCTCAAATCTTCATCATGACACATTTCATCACATTTTATCATCATATATATAATATTTATCTATAAGTTACAATAACAAGTCAAAGTACTCGCATATCAATTATTGTCTGCGTTTACAATTTCAAACTGAAGTGAAAACACTGAAAACATAAAAATATTTCATTTCTTTTGCACAAAACTATTGGTGAATAAAAAAGGAAAGAATTATGTGATATGAATGTACATATATAATGCGAATTGTGCATTATAAATGTGCAAAATGATACCACGATTGAATTGTCGGAGAGCTCAAAGAATTACGTTTTACAACTTTTAATAATGTAATGAAAATTTAAAAGGAAAATCACTTATGATAAGTGATAAAAAACGAAAATTCGCGAAGTCTGCAACATTCCTGACGATAAATGTTAGACAAAACAATACAAACAAATGTATCTATTACAGTAAACTCTAGTCTCATTTCTTTTATATGTCATTAGTTATTGAATATTTTGATGAGGCTCAAAAATAATGACTGCCAAAAGAATTTATGAATAAAGATATACTCTGTTCATTTTTCAGTAAAATATTATTGTCACATGGAAGCTGTGTTACTCATTACATGTCAAGTAAAGTTGGTCTTTTGTTTTAAACTGACAGTTTTTTTAAGTGACGCTATATATTTATATTGTGTCCACTTCCTCTTTTTCACTATTTTGAATTTCTATGTCACAAAGTACATTCATCAAGTAACAACTTTGTAGTAAGCAAGTATCCCAAGAAATTTATTCATTTAAAATTCATATCGCATGACTACGAGTGTTAGATTCGAAATATATTGTGCAGAAATTTAGTATAAATTTCTCCTGTTGTTAACAAGAATGGATTATATGAATATTAGCATTTAGCTAAAAAAAAACGGACCCGACAAAAGTTATGTATATAAAATGGCTTTGTTTGTCAGTTTTTAACCAAGAAAGCTAAGCTTTTATTTAAGACATCTCTAGGATATATAACAAAGTAAAATTATAAACACATTTGCTACGGAGGACGCTACGAGACATATAAAAGTTGCAATTAAAAGTAAGAATAATATTCAACTGGTTATTGTTCTCTAAAATCTTTGTCAGAAACATCTTTTTTATTTTCTTAATATAATTTTAATAAAACTGTAAATAAAAAACACGTTTTCAGAAAAAAATATCTCCATAAAGTATATGAGAAAATTCGTTCACAGCGGTTGAAAGTTCGTTGAATTTTTGTCGGTCCTACTTGTTCTACTACTTCTCTTTGATGATGTAAAGAAAGCTTTAAATCTCTGTTTTACTTTCGGTAGTCGAATTGCATAAATGATTGGGTCAAAAACTGCATTCAGTAAAAGAATCACATATAAGATATCAAGGATTTCTGTAACTTTATCAATATTACGAAAAATGTACGTAAGGTCAGTTTTATTTTTGATATACATGAACACATTGTAAAATGCAAAGGGAGTCCAGAACAGTATAAATGTCCCGACAAAGAGCCCAGTTGTCATTAAAGCTTTAACACTTCCAGAGTCGGTATGGTGGCGTGCCCTTTCCCGTCGAGGCATTGCCTTTCTTATGCGGCTGTAGATTCTTCCGTACAGTAAACATATTGCGACAAGTACAATAAAGATGAACAGAATTATGGCTACTTCTATATTATAATTCCCTTCTGCAATTACGGTGCAAATCGACCCGCCTTGACCGATAGCAAACACGACTTCCGTTAAACCTATAAATAGACTGACAACCCAAACCATTAAAACGGCACAATTTCCTTTGATAAACGTCATCTTTTGTCTGTAACGTAATGGTTTAATGATAGCGCCATAATGATCAAGGGCCATGACAAGAAGATTCAAAAGTGTGGCAAAAATCGCAATATCTGACGTCAACCTGACTAAAGTATTGATACAATCATGTTCATGGAAGATAATGTAAGTGAAATAAAATGAAAAGTTTCCGAGAGAAATTAAAGCATCTGACAAACAAAGACTGATAATGAGTTTGAGGTGCGTCGTCATTTTTTGTCGCATTTTAACAACGGCTATAATTGATGCAACGTTTGCTATGATACCCAAAACACAAACAATAACTGTCAGTGCTTCGATTGGATCTGTAAAAATTATGGCAGCTTTCTCTGCTGTAGTTCGAATTGCTGGATGCCGGTCCCGCATACCAATCGTGCTCAAACTGGAATTACATGTTGCATTTTTTTCTGTGTCATTTTCTGGAAGGACAATGGTACTATGATCAGTTACGTCGTACTGGACATAACTGGTTTGTGTCGAACTCAACATATTGTAAAACGCTATCCAACAACCCTGCAAATAAACAAAAACATTTATTTTACACGAACTATTTTTGTATACGTAATGATTTTTGATTTTTCTCTGTGTATAAATCATATACTGGTTTCTGTTATACTTTAAACCTACTGATTATCTCTCAATAAAATATTTGGCATCTTACGCCTTCAAATTCTGTAAGTTTTAACTGATAATTATCATCTTAACATAAGGAAAGTAAATTATGCACAGTTTTGTATATTTACATACACGCTGATTTAATAATATTTTATTGCATATTTTGTACATGATTAATTTACACAATCTAACATCAATATCTTAAGCATGAATATAATGTACATACAAAAGGGTTGGACCAAAAGTTATACCAACATTATCTAGGGTCCTCCCCTGACGGTCTATCTTGATGGCTTAATGGTAACATAGAAAGTAAATGTGGTTTTTAGAAATTCTAAGATATTTATTTATATGATAAGCGATATTAATTTCAGGTATTTTAACTGTTAAAAAAGAATCGCTTAACCTAAAAAACAAAGAAAATTACAAAATGACTTAATGAGGTAAAATGGAGAAAAAAATATATGCCATTAACAATTTGCCACTATAATAAACGCACCAAACCTTGATTTGCAGCAGTATTTTAATAAACTTTTTATGAAAATTAATATATTAAATGTGTAAACAAAATTAGGTAAATCTTCTACTACTTTTGATGAAATTATGCACTTCTTGAAATAGTCTTATGTTTTCGGCTTCTGCAAGTCCATCAATACCGTGTAATAATTTCTGACTACTGAGAGGATGAAATGACCTGGTATTCAAAAAAGGTATACGTCTTTGCATAGTATATAATTTACATCGGAAAAAATAGTGCTCCGCATTTTCGATGTCTGCGACGCATTGGCATAATGGACTTGAAACTAAATGGTTAATAAAAAGATCATTATTTAAGTTGCTACAATTGTTTCTAATTAAGAAACGATCTCCGTATAAGAAAAAAGATGGAACTACTGGAGGTTTATATAATTGTTTAATCTTGTTTTTTAATGAAGCTAGCGACTGTGATTCGCAAATGTTTGTCGGAAGATTATTCCATAATTGAATAGCTGATGGAATAACTGATTTTGAGTACATTTCGGTACATCTGGCTAAAGTAATATAGTCACTATTATTTCTTAACGAATAATGGTTTACTAACGCCATCTCGACAGATGGTGGAAAATGTTGCATAAGATATTGTGGTAATAAATTATATTTTCCTTTATACATTAAAACTAGTTTTTGAATTTGTCGTCTGTCTGAAAGTGAAACCCATCCTATCTCCTTAGGTAAATATTGAATTGATACGGATCTAGTTAAACCAGTTACCACGCGAGCTGCTTCGTACTGAACTATTTCTAACGTTTCTTTTTCAAGCTGTGTACAATTATCCCATACTAAAGATGCATATTCTAATTGTGGACGTAAATACGATATGTAAATGTTATTTAGAGTATTTTTTTTTACCTTGAATTTTAGCATTTTCATTGAACCAAGAATTCTTGCAGCTTTGGATACTATAATAGATATATGTTCATGCCATGACCCATCTTGGCTAAATGTTACCCCTAGATGCTTATGGTGGTCTACATATTTAAGCTGTACATTATTGAAAAAAAGTTTCGGTTTATTTCGATAACAAAATGAAAAGATCATGACCTCAGTTTTTGCTGGATCGAAATTAACAAGCCATTGTTTAGACCATGATGTAATTGTGATAAGGTCTTTATTAAGAATTTCTTCCATATACGAGACATCTTTAGATGAGACTGCCAACGAACTGTCGTCGGCAAAAAGTCTAGTTACACTTAGAAGGGATTCGGCAATGTCATTAACATAGATTAAAAATAAAAGAGGACCAAGGACGGATTCCAGGTAACACATTCATATTGTTTATATCAATATTTGAAAATAAAACTGTCAGCAAATGAAGCCAATTTTAATTATTCCACATTTTAAACGATTTAAGAAAAGTGTAATTTAGCACAAATGAAAGAATTTTGTGTTTTTGCTCAAAATTATGCAAAATAAAGAGCTTTACTATATAAACTGCAGCAATAGCTTACTATCTCACTGTTTAGTATTGACAGGGAGCATATTGAATCGATGCAAACAAAACTCGATTATTTAAATTAGTAACATGTTTTCAGGAATATCTTAATGCTAAAACGATTCTATGATAAATCATCACTTTGCCTCCAATATTTAGAATTTCAAACTGAAAGCTTCACGAGACAGTTTAAATAGAAATGAGAGATAATGTAAATTTTGTACACAAGGCACTGTGTTATTAGAATATCAATTACTTTTTTGTCAAACTTACTCAGAATGAAAACAAGATTTTATACCAGGTAAAGATTAACATTTGTGATTCGGTCAACAACGTCAACAAATATAATTATAACAGTGAATATAAATGCGTTTTAGCAATCCACGATTTTTTGGGATTTAAAATTTCTGTTTTATTTGTAGAAAAAAAGAAGAACGACCAAATTAACATGTTTTGTTGTTGCTGTTGTTATTGTTGTTGTTGTTGTAGTTGTTGTTTGCAAAACATTGAAATAAGTTGAGAAATTCGTTTATTGTGTAATAATATGGGTTGAATATAGCGTTTCTAAAATATATTTCGCTCTTTGATCCTTTTACAGTACGGTTTATGTTCGATTCGTTCTTTTTATTTCTACGAATTTCTGCAAGATTTATCTGCACCCAATCTATTATATCAGTACATTTATTGTAACATTATGTAATTTTTTAATACTTTTTATTCGATATCATGATTTATTGAAAATAAATAAGAAGTTACAGTAAAGAATAAAAGCATCAACTTTTAACGTAGGTTTGTTTAATTTAATTGCAATATATATGAAGAAAAAAACTAAGAAATAATTACATAATTATAATTAAAGTTAATTAAAAATAGATAAAATATAACAATTGAGTAATGCAAATAAGTATTATTTTAAGTTATTGAATGTAATGAGAAGAATATTACCACAGCATTTTAATCAATAATGAGAATAATAATAATAAGTTATACATTTTTATTCAAAATTGTGACTTTATTGAATTTATGTCAATTTATGTAGAAAAAATACTTTTATACTTGTGAGAGAAAAAAGACTTAGTGATTTTAAAGGAGAATAGTTTGTGCGAATTTGGAAGAAAGGAGATGTTAAAAAATAGAATGTTTCTATATTTTTTTCTATTGCGACCGCTGTAAGTTCAGTCAGCCCAACATATAATTAGATCACAAGTTGTAATGTTTATCTTGAATGCTTTTAGGAAAGACAGTCAAAAAATTTTATTGACGTAAGCAGTACAATTTCTTGTCATACATTTTACATATATACACTAGGATTTATTTGTTCAGTGATCAAATAAAGTTCAAATTTTTTTTTTATCACAAATTAATAACGATATTTCAAGGAGGATAAATCAGCAATTACACTTTCAAGATAGTGAGACAAGTTTGATGTTTCAAATTTGCAATTTACAGTAAAGACTTTCTTAACTTAAATGCTTTATATATTTAGACATGGAACTTGATGTTACAATGTGTCATAACTGAGTAATATGGTATTCGAAAAGGTGAAAACATAAAGCTTAGAGTGGTTTAATGTTGCTTTCTGCACATTTTGTAAAAAAGAATTATTTTCTAGTTTAATGATTGACTTATGTTTACCATATTACATGTATATTAAAACCAGACCAATATAGAAATTTATCTTTAGTATTAAATTTCTTAAAATTTTGTTCTGCTCTCTTCAGAAAAGATATTATAATACGCTTTTATAATAGTATTTCAATGTTATAATACATATTGTTTGTTCATAAAAAAATAAAAGAGACCGTGGTCATAAACTATATAAGCCGTAATAAGAAAATCCAAATTGAGACCACCCCACAATTAAGACCTTTTTAATTCTGGCTCGTTGATGGTCTTAATAGAGGATTTTTAATGAATCCTACAGATTATTTACCAGGGTACGTTATATCATAATTTATTTATCTGGCAACACTATTTTTTCTCTAAAACTGGAAACAAAATAATTTTATATGACATTTTAATTATCCACGTAACAAACAGAAACATTCAAACATCAACATACGTATATTCAACGTTTTTTTATCCGTTTCATAAAAATGTTTATTAATTAGTGTTGATATCTCTCAGTGTGTACAGAAACTCCTAAGATATTTTTTTCTAAATTTATTTTATTTTCTTCATAGCAAATTACATATTTATCAACATGAATAATAAATCTTAAAGGATAATCACTGAACGTAATTTATTACCTTTCAAATTAAATCCTTACTTAATAAATCCGCTCAAATTCTGAAAAGATTTGTTTTTATTTTTCCAATACAAGTGAACATCTCTGCGACTTGTTATACAACTGACAAAGCGACTTCTTTCGCGACATTTCATTGGATTTTTAGCGCAGCTATTGTTAGATATATTTGATACTCGGCTGAATGCGTTTATGACATGAATATCCGTTACTGTACAGTATCAGAGACTCTATCTGTACAAAATAATTGCCGAACGTGTGACATTTTATAACATTTCACAACATATATCCAACATTATATCCGTGATTGTTCTTGAATTTAAGTGCAATGTAACTATGTCGCATATCGCCTTTATTCAACAGATTCAGAATATGACTTTGAATGTTAATGTATCGATAAGCAATGAAGTGGAAACTGATGAAACTGGAAGAAGTCCACTTTATATCAACTAAGACATAAGAATCATCGTTTTCAAAATAAAATAAAAAGTTAGATTTTGTTAACGAAAATGTTAATATTATCGACAATGATTGCATTTTTACAGTAAACATCTATTATTTATTTACATAAAACTAAATAAATGTCCTGTTCTGGTCTGTTCTCTTTTGTGCATTCAAGAAAACTAGTTATGTAGTGCGTAATTGCACAATTTCCTAGGCGACTCAATTTCATTTAGATGGGATGTTTTTCTCGTGTGAAAGAATTGTACATTTTCATCACTTGTCAGAGAGAGATAGAGATAATAGAGATAATATATAAATTATCTAATTTATTTAAATGTCTGTTTTTTATTGTGTTAAACGTAATTTTTTTTAAATATCACAGCATTTTCATCGTTGTTTTAATTTTGAAAATCTGCGATGTTACGTTATCATTCTGAAGACAATATTGCGGAATAACAAAATTATTAATATAGTAAACAAAAGTCAACAAATAAACATGTGTTGCGAACATGTGTGTTATATTTAAGAGTAGTTGCGCAGTTTCGACAAATTCCACTGAATAAAAATATATTTCGGAAGTTAAAGCATTTTTAATTATTATGTACTAAAGAAATGTATATTCGAATCATATTTAGGGGTATATTTTATGTTTCATATCAAAGCTTTTATAGCTTTTAAAATTATATAGATTTGTAGGTCACTTTTTATTTCTTTCAGTACGGATCTCGTGAAATTCATAAACCATATATTTTATATTTCTGAACTCTTCCAGTGTATTTATTAATATTGTGGTAAAATACTTATATGATTTGTATGGTATATTGATAGGAACATCATTTAGTATAATTCGTTATAAAATTCCTCTATCCCTTCATTTTACAACAAGTTTTTTTATCTTTTTTTTTTCTTTGTTAAATGATAAATAACTTAAAAATATGAACTTAAATGTCGAAATTCTCTGTTTTCCTGGCTAATTGGTACAAATAAAAATACAACGCTTGAGAAACAATCTAATATAATTTTACTATTTTGATATATTTGCATTTTTAAAATGATATATTTGTTTTATAATTATTTTTCTAATGTTTCGACAACGTATTTGAAAATGAATGTAAAGAGACGTTTTGGACAACGAGTTTTATAAATATGAGTCGACGAATTATTGGAGTGTTGTCTTAATAAACATTTAGTATTTGTAAGATTACTAATGCACAGTTACGTATTTACATGTTACAACAAAGTAAGACTTGACTAGAAAACAATACACAATGCTAAAGAAACACGTGTATTATTAAATAATCGAGTGAGAGCATTTCAAAAGATGATTTCCACTGGAGCATTTTATCTTTTATATACAAATTGAGAAGTACTGACTTTTGTAAAAGAAAAGGAAGGCGAATATTTCTTATATTTGATTCTATCATCTCTGCCATATCTAGATATAAAAATGTAAGTTTTGTTGAATTTAAAAGGAGCCATGTGATATTTTTGTTTCATAATTATTTGGAGCAAGCTATTATAAAATATTTATTCCTTACTTTCCCGGTGCACATATCATCTTTAGCTCAATGCAATAGTTTTATAGTGACCTTTTTCACTTTAGCTGGTCCTGCAACATCACGTTAATTTTCACACCGTACAATCAAATGGGCAGACAGCTGTTCCAGCGTCCACAGCTGTACCAGTATATACATGTCGGCGCGGGGAATACAATTGACGTACGATAAGTATTCATCTATTTTTAACATATCTTAACTGTGATCGAGTAAATCAATGTTATGGATTCATAGTCAACATCCAAAGAAGCGTGCTAACAAATTTCTGGCCCTGTGCAAGCTTTACTTCACATGAATTTTGACTGAAAATAACCACACTATCCGATGAGATGCGGTATTTTTAGTTTAAAGTCACAAAAACTTATATTTTCTCATGATACACTGTGATAATTATTCCTTTTTTCATACGATACGCAAACGTCAACATTTTGTCATTAAATATTCCAAACCATACCTTCAAAAAAGCTTTTCTGTTAAAGTTATAAGGTATTTAAGTTTGAGTGTCATCAAAATGTTAGTAACGTCATCAGCTGTTCGCCTCTTTTTAATGATAACATCGACAGCAATTCATCGGCAAGGATGAATAACGCTGAAAGCTGTTCAAAGAAACAATTTTCAGCGCTTTTTTGCTTCAGTAACTAGGAAAAAGTAAAACATTTTTGTTTATTTAATATATTACTTTATTCATGATACTTTCTAATTATATTATTTTTATTATCACTTTCTATCATTTGTTGTACCTTAGATGAGAGGCCTATATCTCCATTTACCGCACTGTATTTCAATATTGATATTGTTCATATGAATGAATAAGTGAGTGAATGAATGAATGAATGAATGAATTAATTAATTAATAAATGAACGAATGAACGAACGAACGAATGATGCAATATACGTATATGTTAAAACAAATTGTCTGTAGAAAGTATATGAGTTGTAATATTCTAAAAATTACATATTATACATTCATTTTTCTTCCTATGCATGTCCTGTTGTTGTTGCTGTTGTTGTTGTTTTCTGTTTCAGAAGGCCACAATGGAAATAAGATATATATGATTGTTATTGAATGTTATTAATGTATAACCTTCTTTAAATAAAGATATTATTTTTATTATTATTATTATAATTTAAAAAGGTAGCAAGATCTATTAATATGTTTCTGAAATGTTAAATTCAAAGAAAGTAACGCTTAATACGAATACTCTGTATTATAACTAAATCCATCAAGTGTTATTATAAATAATGGCATATAGTAGACATGTCCCATGCAGTAAATGGATGTGTAACCCGAGATGTCTGCCATATAAAATGATTTATTTAAAAAATAAAAATTTAAATAATTTTTAAGAATGGTTATTATTTCTATTGCACTATACATTAAAACGACAACATGTTTTTCCATGCACTTTCATACCATGCACTGCATAGGACTTGTCCATTATATGCCTTTATTTATAATAACACTTGATGGATGCCTTCATTTACAAGACTGAATATTCATATTAAGCGTTAAATTTGCCTTTGCCTTTTGACTTAAACATTTCATAAACCTATTACAGGAACTCCACTGAGGTTTATAAGCCTAAAAACATGAAATTTTTTTTCACATAAAAAAACATGAGCTCTGAAACATAAATATTAATAAAATATAACCACGAAATATAGGAGAGATACATTGAAAATCATATGTTTGTGCTATTCTCAGTCCAATTTAAGTGAAAAGCGTTTAAACTCTTTTCAATTTTGGGTCATTTTTTACTATTATAATATTCTGGAAAAACGGAGCAAGCTAATGATCGGAAATTTTGCATATAAGTTATTAGTATAGATCTACATCAAATGGAGAAATAATCTCAAAAAATTATTTCCAGTCCCGTCATGTCAAAAAACCTTAGTGGAGTCCCTTAAATAGGTTTTGCTACCTTTTTATATTGAAATACAGTGCGGTAAATGGAGATCAAGGTCTCTAAGTTAAGATATAACAAATAATAGAAAGTAATAATAAAAATAATATAATTAGAAAGTATCATGAATAAAGTAATATTCTAAATTTACAAAAAAGTTTTACTCTTTCCTAGTTACTGTAGGACAAAAGCCCTGTTGTTAATACATGTAATTGTTTCTTTGAACAGCTTTCAGCGTTATTCGTCCTTGCCGATGAATTGCTGTCGATGTTATCATTAAAAAGAGGCGAACAGCTGATGACGTTACTAAAATTTTGATGACACTCAAACTTAAATACCTTATAACTTTAACAGAAAAGCTTTTTTGAAGGTATGGTTTGGAATATTTAATGACAAAATGTTGACGTTTACGAATCGTATGAAAAAAGATTAATTATCATAAGAAAATATAAGTTTTTGTGACTTTAAACTAAAAATACCGCATCTTATCGGATAGTGTGGTTATTTTCAGTCAAAATTAATGTGAAGTAAAGCTTGCACAGGGCCAGAAATTTGTTAGCATGCTCCTTTGGATGTTGACTATGAATCCATAACATTGATTTACTCGAATACAGTTGGGATATGTTAAAAATAGATGAATACTTACCGTACGTCAATTGTATTCCCCGCGCCGACATGTATATACTGGTACAGCTGTGGACGCTGGAACAGCTGTCTGCCCATTTGATTGTACGGTGTGATTTTGAATTAATAAATTGCGTAAAAATAGTTGAGCAGTACATTATATTCTCATCATTCATATAAATTCTTCTACAAGTTAAATGTAAATGCTGCACATCAAAGACGCCGCCAAATTATGTGAATAGTCACGAATAATGTACTATATCAGCCTTG
Source organism: Ruditapes philippinarum (assembly GCF_026571515.1). Lineage (NCBI taxonomy): Eukaryota > Metazoa > Mollusca > Bivalvia > Venerida > Veneridae > Ruditapes > Ruditapes philippinarum. Next base: position 79,103 of record NW_026853384.1, read on the forward strand.
AGAGTCGTTCTCAATCAGAGTTGAATATTCGAAGCACTAATCAATTTTTCTCCATGGTCATAGTATGTCCTCGTTGTTTAATAGTTACGTTGCATATTTTTGTTAAAGGTAGAACTAATGCAAGAATTCACAAAGTAATATCATGTCTGAAATTCTGTTTTTTTCGACACTATGTGAAAAAAAGAAAAGGTCTGGTCGAAGCAAAATAAATTGGAAACCAAGAAAAATTGAAATGATTGGTATACTTAAAATAAATTCAAGACAAAGACACAGGTAACATATCTCCGTTGCGCCGAGAATATGTCCATTCAAATATTGGTACGCATTGGATAATGTAAGAATGATTTTTAGGACTAACTGTTCTGTTATTTTACAAGTCTGAAGTATCAAATAATAGTTATGAATAAAATGTTAAATATAATCAATTCTTAGTTACGTATTGTTAACTTATTTATAAATGATTAAACACAAGATTGCATATTTGCTGGTAACCTAGTTATAGAACCACTAAATGTAATAAAAATCAGGCAAAAGAGAACAATCGTCACAGAATTCTTCAAAATAACCTATTGCAAATATTTGTGATACGTTTTAAAATAAACGTATTTTTTCACTTAGTTAATCTGTTTTATAACTTAAATGTTAATTATATTCATGAATAAGCACACGTTTTGCCAGTTAAGCAAAAAAAATCCTTTGCGCCCGTTGCGCCAAAAAAATCTCCGATGCGTATTTTAGTGGTACCCATTGTTCCTTGTCCGAATACGGTTTTTTTAACGGTTGAGACAGAACCGCCTCTATGATTAAGGCTTTGCAAGGAAGTGATATTGATTAAAAATGCCATGGTTTCCTTTCCTCCGTCAACGAAAACTAAATGCTAGTATACAGAGCATCATAATATTGAATTTGCTTGCAATTTAAGGCAGAGTTGTACTTCAACAGAGGCGGAGCAAATGAAGCGAGTGACACTGTACTAGTCGTTTCCTCTCCCAACCGTCAAGTTTTAGAACGATCGACTATAGATTTCTCTTTGTCACGTTATTTATTTGGTAAATAAAATTAGATAATGATAAAAGAATATGATATTCAAACATGGCACAATCACTTCCGTAAAACGTTACTCTTAATTCATTAAAGCTCGTTGACATGTTGTACATCGGAAAAGCTTCTTATTAAAAATTTTAAAACATTGTGATTTTGTTAAAACAAAACAAAATGCACAAAAGCAAGACTAAAATGTTTCCCATTGCTGAATAGACTAATTCGTATCTACTAGACGCCGCGTGCATGCGGCGTCTAATAAAGAACAACACTTTTTGAATAGTTTGAACATTTTGAAGTTGTCGTTAAGATGCATGTTTTTAAGTTTCTGATAATTCAAAATTACAAAAAATAAAAGTGAGTCAATAAGAAATTAGATAAAACGTAAATTTTTTACTTTTGTATTTCTAAAAATGTATTTTTGTACCATTACAAGACAAAAAATTTTTAAAGTTTATAAAGATTTTTGGCCCTTTTTTTTTTATTTATATATGATTTTTAAAAAAAAATTTTATTTAATAAAATTGGAATTTAAATTAAAAAAATCCCGTGTTTTTTAACCCCATGAATTTTTAGGTTTTAAAAGATAAAATATCAGTCCTAAACACCTGATTGGCTTTTAGTTATAAATTATCATAATGCTGATCAGTATGAGATATCTTTTTTTGTTATTGTTGTTACATTTCTTAGAGTTCCAATTAGTACTAATATTACATCTTAAATACTCTTTACTGATGGTCCGTAGTTGTAATCTTACTGTCAACATTAATCTGTATATAGTGTTCTTTTAAATTGTTATTAGTATTTTTGTCGTGAATGTCTCTTATACCTATGTATAGAGTGGCAATGTTTTACTGATAAGCAGATTTGGGTACTGTAATATTTTATATTGTAACATTGATGTGACAACAAACTAATAAACTGTGTCTACGAAATTTATTCCTACAGGCTAATGGATATTCTGATTAAGAGTTTGAAATTAATTAGAATAAATTCCTGCATTTATCTCTTCATTGTGTTAATATTTAAGTGATAATTAGCAAAACTGCTTAATGCTAATCAATAGTTCCGACAAAAGGCCGCTCTGACACTCGAACAAGATTAACTGTCAAAGTCCAATTGAAATGTAATACCATCCATATCAATTTTATATATGTTCGTCTTTTATCTACATAATTTGCTTTGATGTCTTATGACGTGAATGTTATGAATTTTAAATTTGTAAATTATCAATGATGATTTTTTGTCATGCAATAGACGAATTCTCTATTAAGAAATAAGTTAAAGTCAATCCAAAGAAAAAATAGAACTCCCTAGGTCATGTTCTTTCATATAAACTGTAGAGTGGCCAAGACTTCCTAAATTTCGCTTTTTTGTCAAATGAATTAAATGAATAAATTAAATTTATGTTGTTACTTTGCAGATTACTTTTCTAATCAAATATCTCAGATGCTCTAAAATGAGAAATAAATCCTCCAAGTATCAATTACAGATGTAAATGACGAATTCGTGTGAATTTCAGAGAAATATATCCCTTTGAATGAAGGTTTTGGCAAAGTTACAAAACGATATCGTATCGTATGTCTCAGATGACTATGTTTTATTTATTTTGTCGAAATATGAACGCTCCATTATAGCACAATTTAGATGCGTTGATTCTTCCACTCAGAGTCGAAACTGGAAGATATATATTGGAGAACCGTTGACAGTTGTGTCGAAAACCAAGTACATTTCTTGCTTATTTGCCCAAACTAAAATGAGATAGGATCGCAGTAATTTGGTGAAATATTAAATTATAATGTATTTATAGATTTGAGTATCGATGACGATAGCAAAAATACTTAGTGAAAGCTTATTGCATACACGGAATAACATTTATAGAAATACAGAAGTGTAATAACATGTTTTACCTAATGGACCTCATAGGATTTTCAGGAAAGCTTATCATCACAATTTAATGAACGAACTATACACCTTTTAATGATAAGTTGAGGGGTGTAATGTTTTAAACATGTTAAAACCATTCATATAATTATATTAATTCTTTAGACGTTAAATTAACTCGATTGTCTATGTTTATATAAATGATGTGTGTCTATAAAATTGACTTATAGGTCTATGGGGCCAGGCGATTTGTTTGTTCTGTATTTGTTTTATAATTGTTTGTACTATATACATGTATCTCAATTCACTATAATAAATAATTTTATCTTCTTCTGTCTTCTATTGAATGTTATCTTAGTTAAAACGGCACCAGTTTTCGTACATGTATTAAATATCAAATGGCCAATAGATGAAGAAACAATATATTTTATGTTTGAAATGTATGTTAATTCCAATATAGAAAATTTTGCATTACATAACAATAGCTCATTAATCAATTTTAATGACAATTTGACGAAGGAAATAGCTGAAAACACGCATAATACGTTTGACAATGTGCAGACACCTTACAACAAAGTAAAACACACGGCCTTTGATGCCATTAAAATTTAATAGCAAAAAACAACGAGTTGTTGTGTTAGATAATTTCTTATTTATATAAGCAACATTTGTTATGATTATATATTATCAGATGAACATAGAATACAGCTGTCGTATCTCTTGTTAAATGATGAATAACATTTTTTTTTCTCTTTTGTGGTGCCATTTGCTTGTATATAATGCATCTTTCATAATTATTTGATTTTGCTTTTCTAGAAAACTACTCTGTAAGCAAATGTATTTTACACTAGCCATGATAAAAGTTATTATTTAAAACAAAATAACAAACATTACTGTATCCCTTCATGATATAAATAGAAGGAATACAAACGACAACAAGCTAATGTTTCATAGATAATAACCAATACAAATTTACAAACCCAAATGTATCGTTATATTACATGATGCGGTTAAAATTATGGAATATTAAATTACTACTAATGGAAAGTGTGACTTCAAATAAATTAAAATATAATTTATTCATTATTTTTCCTACAATACTATCAATATAAAATTAAATGTGATATGTTTAAGCAAATCATTATAACAAGTTTTAACAAGTTTATTTATCTTTTCCCAGAAGGTCATAGACCCATGTGGTACAATATGCAAAACATATAATATGGCAAACGTGCAAAACTGACATGATCTCATACATGCATTGCAATAGCACATTTTACATAGGAAATGAAAACATATACAATGTATTTACCTATAAAATGATTTACATGCTTATAGTAATTCACATTATAAATTACAGGCAACACTTAGGAAAAGTGCATATTTATTGAGTCATGATCTATGCAAACATGTACACTGTTGCTGTACATGCACTGCCATGAGAATGATACACAAAATCTTATTGTTTTCAAAATTGAATTATTTTTTCTACTCATATGTAAACAATGTGTCAATTAACTTATAGATATATATCTTGAGATAGTTTGTAGTCCACCATTATCAAGGCAAAAATAAGAAAACCCTAAAGAACAACAAGAACAGCAAAATTGAAACAGCTGACCAATTTGATTAAGTTTTTTCATGGGCAGTAGAAGAATAATCAACATCAACATCCCTACCACCGGCTTTTGATAATTAAAATGGTAATTTAGAAAATTAGAAACATAAGTGTATTTCTTTATATGGGGGTTCTCATAGACTCTCCAATTTGACAGGTTGCGCAATTCCATTTAAAGCTTCTGATGCAACCTCGCTTCAATGTAGTTCAAAAGGTCTTTTTAAAAGCTTTTATGTTTACTTTCTCGCGCTGTAGTATAATAATGTACGATTTATTGTTCAAGTAAGTACTTTGAATTTCATTCACTTTCATATCGAACCGCTCATTATTCTTGCACAACGCACATTTAACTGGTATTTGTCTCCTTAGCATTAAGTCATTTCAATAAATCATAATGATTTTAGCCGTATGTTTTAAGTTAGTTTTATGTACTGCTTCTTTTATCTGGCAAACATAATATTCAATATGAGACTTTGAGGAAACAGAAGAATGCTCTGCATTTAGAGCAATCGATCAATTTTCTGCTATCTCTTTTGTGCCTCGTTTGTGTCTTATGATGTGTTATAATATATTTTGACTATTAACGAAATTCTTGGAAATATTGTAATTAGTGTTTAAACGAGAGCCTAGGAATAGACTGTGAACTGATAATTACTGTAATAGTTCATGAATAAAAACGGTGCAAACCAAATCTTGTATTATATTCGCTTCTAAAAAACCTGTTTTACCTTTTCAGACAAAGGTTGTTAACTTTTATGTACACAAAAATGCAACGTCAGTCTCACATTATTGTAGCGACACATTAACAAATGTAATTTACACACCGAATGTAACATTATATTACATGATACGGTTAACATTACTGGAACTTTAAATGAACTCCAAAGGAATGTTTGACTGCAATTAAAATGAAATATATTTTATTCATTATTTTTCTTCTATTACTTTAAAAATAAAATTTAATGTGATATATTTAAGCAAAATCATTATAGATTACACTAAGGAAAAGTGCGTATTTGTTGAGTAATAAGCAAACAATATTACACTGTTGATGTACGTGCGCTACCATGAGAATGATACATACATTCTTTAGCCTTCAACCTTCAAAATTGTATTGTTTTTCCTGTTCACGTGAAAACACAGTGTTATTTACCTTATTCAAAACATATTTAAGCTAGTTTGTAGTCCATTATTATCGAGAAAAAATAGAGATCCATAAATAACACTTACAACAGCAAAATTGAAATTATAACCCAATTTGATCCAGTCTTTTCATGGACAGTAGTAGAACGTCAACACCCTTAGCACCGACTATAAATGAAAATGAAAATGGTTATTATTGAATCTTCAATGCGATAGGTTGCGCAATTCATCCCCAAAACGCTTATTTCTTGTAATATATGTTAATCAACAACAGACAAATCATTTTCAGCTGGCTTAGTTACCTGACTATTGTTAAAAGCGTTTGTAAATGGTTGTTCTTCGTTCTATCACATGAATCTAGACAAAACATCATTTTGGCTTTAGTAAGAGTAGATCTAATTGTTGGTTTCTACGTAAGCGATAAATTGCGACAAGGGCACAACAAGGCGATGTCGTTGGCGTGTATAAGTTATCTTAATGTAAATTATATAAGACGACCATTAATTCTATACAAAAGAAATAAATTTTTCTTGGAAAGTCTTCATTTTCCACAAATAACTCATTTTGTTCTGTCTGATTGAATTGTCTTTTAATATTTGAACCAATTTATGATTCACTTAAACGTTATCACAACAGTTACTTAGTTTCGAGTTGAACAGCTGCGATTATCTTTATGGTATCAACTTATCATTATTGTATTCCATTTTCATTTATGTATCTACAGATACAAACACCATATAAATATATATCACATATTTAAGTATGTAATGTGGATTTGAAATAGCTTTTTCGGAAATAAATACGAGGCTTAATTGAGTAGACTTGACAAAATAATGATTTCTGTGGTGAAACTGCTAACAGGGCATTGGTTATATTTCATAGGGTGTGAAATAAAAAACGGTATCGTTCGTATATGGTATGTGTTAAGGACATGTTATTTAAAATATAATTACATCACAATCAAAGTGTTTGATTGTAAATAAGCATAATTATATAAAAGTGTCAAAGTCATTGTGTAACTAGAACTTATTACGTTTGAATATTTTAGTTTTATATAAAAGACCATGAAATCTGCGTTGTCTTGAAATCAAATATACGTGTATGTGTGTTTTAATAGAACAAAATAAACAAAATAAACCAAAGCCATTTATATTTTAAACCATTTTATTTGCAGTTTACCTAACTTGTTTTTATAAAGAAAATTACTTCATTAGCGCATTGAAGCAAATGTCTTAATAGAATAATTTTGATTAAAAAGATCACTTACTGGGTTGACACATAACAATTCTGATTTAAATGTACTTTCTCAATAAATATAACTCTTACAGTATTTTAGAGAAATGATACTTCAAAGCATGTTTCCTAATACATTTTTTATATTACGATTGCTAGTGTATACTGAACACACTTTGACTTCTTCAACGTGTTACTTTTAAGTTAAGTAAGCAATGAGCTTACTAAAACATTTCCGAAAGAAAAAAAACTGGATGGTTATAGTCTGCTTTTAACAAATTTACAAACATGCTGTATTTGCACATGAAGCCAGAAAAGTGCGAACGTAAAAATATGTTTGGTATTACTATATATCAATATGTATCCCTTTCAACACCATATATTTGCTATTGTGTTTGCTATCAGACTAATTTATAATACCATTGTCTGTCATAAATTATAAAAAAAACTTAGTTTGAGAAGATAATACATAAAATTTAAAATGCTATGAAAAGCTAACTGCAAAACAAATAAGATTATATCAAACTTTATGCCATTTGCTTAATTAGAATATCATTTCCTGATTAAAATTATATTCCCCATAGCTGTTTGTAGCTTTGATAAAGTTATCTCTTTAATGATACAGAACTTACTGAATTGCATTTTGTAGTTAAGCTAAGAGACACAGAGACACGTAATTTTAAATGGTTTTATATCATAAATATGATGCTTAAATAGATATTTACAATTTGTAAGTTTCAAATAGCATTATTTGAAAAGATATTACCGAGTTGAATATTTCATATTGATAAAGGTAGATAATTAGATAAGTTTGTGACAGAAAGATACACTTTACAATTTTAGTCTCAGGTCTAATCCAGTTTTTTAATAACAAAGGAATGCCATAATTTTTACGTTTAATTATAATGTAAATAAACATTTGCTGTAATATTTAACATATTCATTGATGTTTGGAAATTGTTTTAGAAGAATGATTAATAACATATAAAAACTTCATTTAACTGTATGTTAATATGTAGAGCGTTGGACTGTGAATCAGACGACCCGAATTCGATTCCCGCACTGTGCTGGTCGAACATGAAATCTTTTCAACGATCATTTGCGCTGTACCGCTGCTCTGGCATGTTTCTTTACCTCGCGAAAGTGAAGGCAACTAGTAGTGACAGCTTGACCAGGAACGGTTCAGTGACTGAAATGTGCTTTGTTAAATTCAATGTGGCATACGGCGTGATCCGAAGTGAAAACTGCCAATACCACCATATGTAATATCCATATTTACAACAAACATGATCTTTGAGGACCTAGATAACTGTTCTATCTACAAGATCTACTGTGAAACACGATAACATAGCAAGTATTTTTATTAAAACTAACACTTATAAACTAACATTTATATTATATAAATATAATGCTCAAATGAAGATTTAGTTCCAAAAAGCATTATTTGTTAAGATATTGCCGAATTTACATTTCATGTTAATAAAAGAAGGTAAAAAGTAATTTATTTTTCATAAAGTGTAAGTCACATTGTTCAATAAGTACATATTTTACTTATTCTTGGATGTTTAAGAATTCTTTTATAAGCATAATAATATACATATATAAAATTTTTCTTCAGTGTGGTAACAACCTTAATTACAGCATAAAGGATCTTTAAAATGTTGTTATAATGGATTGAGATCATAAAAGGTCTTACGAAATAGCTTCGAAAGTGAAATTATTTGTAATAAAGGTAGCAAAATACAAAATCATTTAATCGAACTTTTTGCTTAAACAAACTATAGAAGCAAAACATGGCTCAGTTATGACCAATCCGTAACTTTTTGGAAATTGTTACAGGATACCAAACATAAAAAACAACATTAAAATAAATTCGTAATTGGGCTGTATTCATATCTCAGTTGTGTTAAATGTAAAGGTGATAATAAGCAAACCCTACATCTAAATGCTCATCAATAGTTCTGACAAAAGACAGCTATAAACACTCGAACTAGATAAATTGTCAAAATCCAATTGAAATATACCAATTATCAATATTAATCTATATTTATCATTTTCATATTTTTTATGTTATAATACATTTGTAATAATGTTATATAAATAATGCATATAAAATGACAAAAATTGACCGCTGTTTTGAGACATTTATCTATATAATTTGATTTGTTGTCTTATGACGTAAATGTTACGAATTTTAAATTCTTAAATTATCAATGATGATTTTTGTTATGCAATATATATGTTCTTTATTTAGATATAAGTCAATCAAATGTTTTTAGAACTCTCTAGATCATGTTGTGTAATATAAACTGGAGGGTGTCCAAGACTAATCAAATTTCGCTTTATTTCGACATACTTAACCAGACTAATTCCGTTTTATATGATGATAACTCTGATAATAGTGTATTTGACATAAATTCAAAAGCAAAAGTTTTCGAGAAAATGGCGTCCAATGAAAAAGAACCAACAAACAAGGATATTATGAAATGTTTAAATGGAATAAGTGACAGATTATGTGCAGTAGAGAAAAAACTTAGTGCTTTTGACCAGATTGAGAAACAAATTTCTAGTTTTGAAAAAGAGCTTAAATCAATATGGGTGGCTATTGATGATAGGGCAAAGAAGGTCGAAGAGCGAGTGACTAAAATGGAGGATAAGATTGACAGCACAGACATAAGTTCAGCCATGTTAGCGGGAAAAGTAGATGAACTTGAAAAGGCTCGTGACAGTATTAAAGAGGAGGTGTCTTATCTCAAATCTCAGTCAATGAGGAACAATCTTATCTTCACCAATGTACCGGAAGACAACTCTAGCGGCAATGAGCCAACGGAAGTGACCGAACGTAAACTACGGAAACACCTCATGGAAGCCTTGAAGGTTGCCAAGGAGACAGCTGACAATATCCGCCTCGAGCGTGTTCACAGATCACCAGGTCAGCCCATACCTGGGAAAACCCGGACTATTGTTGCCAAATTTACATTTTTCAAAGACCGCGAGTTAATTAGAAGACAGTGGAAACATTTGAATGACACACCTTATAAAATGTACGAGCAATTTCCACAGGAAGTGATTGAAAAGCGTAGGAGACTAGTGCCAAGAATGAAGGCCGCCAGAGAGAATGGGAAAAGGTCATGGATTGCATATGATACGCTGTTCATCGACGGTAAGCCTGTCCGGGAGTAGGGATGCGCCGGAGGTGAGCTAGCTATCTTGTCATGGAACGTGCATGGATTAACATCTGACAAAAAGACTCATAAAGACTTTGTAAATATCATTTCAAGTCACGATATATGTTTTTTGTATGAATCTTGGACAAATTCTAGTAGTAATATTTCTTGAAATGGGTATATTTCATTCAATTTTTATAGAAAATTTCAAAAAATAGGGGTGCGCGAAGATGCAGTGGTGGGGTTATTTTGTATTTTAAAGAGCATTTAAAAGAAGGTATACAAGTAATTAAAAATCACCATGATACAATCATTTGGCTTAAACTTGATCGTAATTTTTTCAATACTAAAGAAGATATTTATGTGTGTGGTGTATATATATGGGGTGCAGACTCACCTGCGTACAATACTTTAAATGTTGATTTGTTTGATTTATTAGAAAATGATATATTTTTATACGACAATTTAGGGGCTGTGTACATTCTAGGAGATTTCAATAGTAGAGTAGGAAATAAACATGATTTTATTATACATGATACTTTGAATAATGTTTTTGATGATATAGATTATGACCCCGATAATAGTTCATGCAGGGCCTCAATAGACTGTAAACATAACAGCCATGGTATAAGATTATTAGATCTTTGTAAATCATCATGTTCACGAATAGTTAACGGTCGTATCGGGGACACTAATCATCATACTTTTTATTTCGCATAACGGGGCATCTGTTATAGACTATTTATTATGTAACGAACGCAATTTTTCACTGATCAATAATTTTAGTATATTGTCATTCAATGAATGGAGCGATCATGCCCCCTTACAATTGAAAATATCATGCAACAATACACCTGATAAAGATATTATATTTACAGAAATGAAATACAAATGGAATGATGTATATAAACAACAGTTTTAGATCAGGAGTCATTGCTAATTTACCTCTATTTAATAATATTGTTAATGATTTAGACAATAACAGTCGACAATCTGTCAATAATGCACTTAATAGTTTTACAGATGTATTAAGAAATGTTAGTGACCCATTATTTTCAAAAACATGTCAGTTTAAAAATGTTCATTGTTTTGAAGAAGAAAGTTGTATTAAACACGCTGATTGGTTTGATATAGAATGTAGGAATGCACGTAATAAGTATTTAGAATCTTTAAGGATGTTTAATATCTCAAAGACAGCTTATTTTAGAATAAGGTTGTGTGAAAATAAGTCATTTTATAAAAATATTGTTTAGAAAAAAGAAAAGCTTACATTACAGAAAGAAAATGTCTGAGATAGAAAATTTAAAGAAAGGTAAACCTAGAGATTTTTGGAAATATTTTAAAAAGAAATCGAACAATTTTGGAAAAAATATAACGATAGAACAATTTAAAGAGTATTTTTCTAATATAAGTAACGACTTATTTGCTTGTTGCAATGAGGAGGCTAATCAGTTTTGTAATAATAATGATTTTTATGAAGTCAAATGATATTTTTCCAGAATTAGACCAGCCAATTACAGTTTGTGAAATTTTAACTGCTGTAAAATCACTAAAGCGTAACAAAGCGTATGGTAGCGACTGCTTATTAAACGAGTATTTTATTGAAAGTATAGATATTTTATCAGCTCATATCTGTGATTTATTTAATGGTATTTTAGATTCGGGTTATTTCCCCGATAAATGGACAGAGGGGGTATTATAATCCCTTTACACAAAAAAGGTTGTCACGATGACGTAAATAATTACAGAGGTATTACTCTTGTTAGTTGTATGTCAAAATTGTTTACTACTGTTATTAATAATCGAATTGAGAAATTTTGTAACGAACATAACACTATTTCGGATGCTCAATTCGGATTCCGTAAAGGAAGGTCTACTGTAGATGCTATATTTGTACTTATGTCATTAGTGTTGAAAAATATTTGAATGAAAATAAAAGATTTATATGTTATATTTGTTGATATGATGAAGTGTTTTGATTCTATTGATAGAAATGGTTTATGGTTAAAAATGTATAATTTTGGAATACAGGGTAAATTATTAAGAATTGTTCGTGATATGTACCAGAAAATTAAGTCTTGTGTCAAACTTGTTCAACTTATTCTGAATATTTCCAATATGCTGTTGGTCTCCGTTCAAGGGGAGGTAATGTCACCTCTACTATTTTCAATTTTTGTAGAAGACATTGAATTGTATCTTCAAAAACAATCCCGACTCAGGTTTAATATTAGATGATATTTGTTTTAATTCTTTTACTTTTTGCAGATGATATGGCAATTATAGGCAAAAGCCCTGAGGAAATACAGGAACTTTTAGATCTTTTGTATTTATATTGTAACAACTGTGGCCTTAAGTAAATACAACAAAAACTAAAATAATGGTATTTAGAAAAAGAGGTTGTTATTTTACCAACTGAGCAGTGGACTATAATGGCCAAAATATTGAAGTAGTTAATGATTTTAATTATCTTGGGACAGTTTTTAATTATACGGCAATTTTACATTAAATCAGGGAATATTTTGAGTGGTAAAGCTTTTAAAGGCAATGAATGTTCTTCTTTGTAAATTGAAAAAATTTGACCTTTCTCCCAGAACATTATGTCAGTTATTTGACTCATTTGTTTCATCGATATTAAATTATTCATGTGAAATCTGGGGATATACTAAGTCTAAAGAGCTAGAAAGAATACATTTAAAATTTTTGTAAAAGGTTATATAAGAGTTCAACCTAACACTTGTAATGCTAGTGTATATGGCGAACTGGGAAGATATCCCTTATATATTCATAGGTTTGTAAGGATAATAAAATACTGGTTAAAAATTGTAGAAACTGATAACATAATCCTTAAGACAGTATATAATCAAGCTCTAGATGATAGCAACAATGGTCATAAAAATTGGTTTCGAATGTAAAGAAGCTTTTGAATGATTTATGGATTTCATATGTATTTGATAATGTTAATATTATTGACAAAAAAATATTTTTATTTGAATTTAGAAGTCGTGTTACTTGATTCTTTTAAACAGGAATGGTATGCTACTTTAGATAATAGTTCTGTATTGTATATGTACAAAAATGTTAAATGTAGTTTTGAGTATGAACTTTATTTGGATATCTTGCCAAGATGTTTAAGATTTTATTTCTGTAGATTAAGAATGAGTACTTTGTCTTTGAGAATACAAACTGGCAGATATTCTAGAAATAGAATTGTTAGAGAAGAAAGATATTGTTTGCTGTAATACCTCAGACATTGAAGATGAATTTCATTTTGTTTGTATATGTCGTTGTTATTCAGAGTTAAAAAAAAATATTTGAAAATTAAATATACCAGAAACCCGTCAGTTTATAAATTTTTACAATTAATGAATTCAAATAATAAATATGAATTAATTCAGTTATCAAAAATTTGTTAAGAAAGCACTTGCTTTGAGAAACACACTGTTAAATGTTGAGCGTTAAACATCAATGATAGCTCATTCTCCTTTTCGTATGTCTTTGCTTTTTTAGTTGGTAGTATACATATTTATCATTAATTTCTTGTTACTAGATAAATTAAGATAAAGAATTTGAAAATGTCATGATTGCAATTACCATTATATTGACGTTATGCTTGTAAAAATATTGTATTATAGATGATGTACTATGTACAAATCTTAATAAAGTATCTGTTCTGTTCTGTTCTGTTTATTGTCAAATTAAATGTATAAATTTATTTCATTTGTTACTTTGCAGATTATTTTTTCAAATCAAATACCTCAGATGCTCAAAAATGAGACAAAATCCTTATAGAATATCAATTACAGATGTAAATGACGAATTTATGTAAACTTTGGAATTATATAAACCATTCTAATGAAGACTTTAGCAAAATAACAAAATTATATCATTCCCCCCCCCCCCCAAAAAAAAGTTAAAATGTAAAGAAAGCATCGTGACTGTAAATTTAAGGAGAATCATTTGATACTATGATATTTATTTCAGTTCTGTTACTATGATTATTATAATTTCATTTTATGTTTAGAAACTTTTTCAGGCAACGATTTGTTAAAAAAAAAACATAAAACAATTTAATTTCAGGCTATAAATATAATTCCAAAATGTATAATTATTAACATCTTTAAGTGTAAAAAATGAAAATCTTGACAGTTATTTTCTAGTAAATGTGCGCTTAATTTAAAGGCAATCTTCTTCCGTATTTATAGAAAATATCAACATTGGAACCCATAGTTTCATCTTTTTGTGTATTGCTTAACATTCTGTTAATCAATAAGATAAAACATTATTTTCAATTACAATAGCACTCTTTTATTGATGCTGAACGTGCTGCCACAAAAAGACTACTTCGTTATTTTGTAGGTAAGTGTTCAACTTAATTGAAATGTGTGTGAAAAAATATTTATGTGTTTGAACTGTTTTTCGTTAAAAATTTTTAATGCATTTTTAAAACAAATTTTGTGTTGCACTCTCTTTTGCGAGGAGGGATATTTGATTTTTCCTTGTATTGTTTTAAAAAAACAGAGAATATGAAATTTAAAAACCGGGAAAACTTTGAAATTTAAAAAAAAAAGGTTTTCTATGAAAAATTTATAAATCATGAAAAAAAAAACATACTTAAACCGAAATTGTCTTGAAACATGAAAATTTACTTTAAAATGTTAAAACTCTTATTTCTTGTATTTAAGGTCATTTATACAGTTATCAAAAAGCCCGGGAAATGTATCGGAATGTCTTAAAAAACATCTGTATAAATAGTCTAAATTGCAACATCTACTCAAAGGAATTAAGGTTTAAAAGGTTTTGTCTGAAGATAACATTAAACTAGAACTGTGTCCAATGGACACGGATGCCCCCACTGACAACATATATATGGTATATAGTGAAAAAATCAACAAAGGGCTATAATTCTGTTGAATTTGGTTGCAGGAAAAAATCCTTCCTTTCCGATTCCGCTGAACTGCATTTATCACGAATGAATGGTAACGTAACGAATACGCTTGGGCTACAGATATTGTTTGAGGATATGGAATAACAATATGTCGAACTAAATATTTTTGAAGTAAAGGCATAATCAGTATTGGACAAAAAATTCATAAACAAAAAGGTGAGTAATCTTTTGTACGAAAGACCGGTCGGAGCATTTTAAGTTCATGAATTCTCGATTTAATCTTCACGAACTCAATGTTTCAGCTTCATGAGTTTAAAATTCCAACATGAATTCACAATTGGAACATGAATTCATGCGTTAACTTCACGATTTCAAGTTAACGGATTCGAGATTATGTCTTCACGGAATTAAAAACGTGAGCTCTCAATTTGAAATCCTGAATTCGTGAAGTGTGTATGTTAAAGTCGTAAATTCATGAAGTTATGAAGTGGAATTCGTGAAAATGAACTCGAGGATTCAAGTAGCTTAAATGTCACAACCGTTCCATCGTACTTTTGAAATTGAGATTGTGTCTTGTTTATGTAAAACTAATAATCAAGCAAAAACTTAAATTAATGAGTTTTTCTGTCCCTGTTTAACATTATCACTAGGAACTTGCGTCAACAGTTTCCATGATTGCATGTGTAAATTTTAGTTTTAAAAATTGTAAATATGACATGTGCGTTTAATGCATAACTACATTATATTTATTTTATTTTATTTCAACTGGGTCGTTTCTTTAAATCATAAAACATTTACAACATTTTAGCATTATATTAAAAAAAAAGATCCAATTCTTTGTTTTGCTTGCTTATGAATCAATAAATGTGCACTTTTTCTGAGTGTAACCTACATAAATTGTGGCTTTCACAGATCGCAATTAGATCTTGGAAAAAAAATATAAATAAAATATATTTCAATTAAACTGAAGTCACATGTTCCATTGTAGTTCATTATATATTCCTACATAACATTTGGCTTTTACAAATCGCAATTAGATCTATTTTTTATCTATGGGGAAAAACAATAAATAATATTTATCTCAATTAAATTGAAAATTCTGGAAACAAAGTGATCCCTCGGAAGCATTAATCACAACAAAATAACATAAGAATTGCAGACTCGGCTTGATTGAGTCTGTACATGAGGGATAATGAATAAGTGCAACATCCCTCACGCCCCCTAGCACCGGCTTGAGCGGTACTCAATTCTCAACACTTTATAGTGCTGGCATCAATGATCCCGAAGGACCAGAAAATATAACAACACTGAAGTGAAGTACGGGGCAACTTTTTACGGCTGCCACACGGCACTTGACACCTGCTGTTGTGAAGTACAAAATTCTGGAAACAAAGTGATCCCTCGGAAGCATTAATCACAACAAAATAACATTAGAATTGCAGACTCGGTTTGATTGAGTCTGTACATGAGGGATAATGAATAAGTGCAACATCCCTCATTAGAAGTCATTAGAGCTCATTACCAATTCCTATCATTTTAACCACATCATTTATTAAAATGTTACATTCGTTTAGCGGTCGGCCTCATTTACTGGTTTGAAAGATTAATTATTAACTTATTTTATACTATTATTATTTTTAGTATGCATGAATACGAGCATGTTTGTAATTTTTAAAATTGCTTTTAATCGTGACTTGTTTGAAATCGAAGTACTCATATTTGCCATATGTTTACGATTTCATACGGAATTTTAGTTACCAAATATACTTGTTAATTAGGTAAAATCAAATTTGGCAAAGCTAAATTCGCAAACAAACAAACCTTTAGTCATTATTGCAAATAAGCAAACTTGAGTAAATAATGAAGGCAAAGTCTATAATGTAAAAATCAGAGACTTATAAACAATAAAAAAAAGTGTGGTCATCTTTTTAACGAAAAAGCTATATCTTATTTAACTTTAATGTGAAATTATCAAATCATTGATCATACTGTTATATCTCACGGCATTGAACTGCTCACGAATAAGGGGGGATAGTGTTTAAGTGGCCGGATAGCTCAGTCGGTAGAACCACGGTACGGTATTTCGAGGGTCTCGAGTTCATGTCCCGGTCAGGCTGTACATTTCTTCTCAGAATAATA
>NW_026853385.1:0-128021 GCF_026571515.1 Ruditapes philippinarum
TAAAAATCTTTAAAAATATGCGATTTTTGCTAAATTGAATTATTAATGATCTAAAATAAGCTGCCCAAAACCCTTTTATTTGGGCCAAAAGTTTGTCAAAAGAACTTTTTTTTTAAAAATTTATATTTTTCTGGGTGGGAGTATCATAAATTTATGGTGAATTGGAGTTTTTCCCGGGCTAAAAATAGATTTTAGACCATATTCAATGGGGGTGCATACCCGGAGGGCTGTTAATTACGCGTGTTAATTTAAAAAATTTAAATTTTTCTTTTTTTTTTCTTTAGGGGAAAATTCCCCGATTAATATCAAAAGTTTACTATTATACTTAAGGGTTTACACCCCAATAAAAGTATAAACTTGAATTTTTTGTAAAGCGCCCGCGTTTTGCCGTTTTTGCGTTTTTTCGTTTTCCCCCCGCCTAACAAGTGCGTCTTTGCGTCAACAGGGGAAAAAATTTTACAAAGTATAATTATAAGGTTGCACTTTTGTGATTTTTTTAATTTCTTAGTCTATTCATATAATAAAACAATTATTGACTAGTGAACCATTGAATATAATGTGATATTCACCGGCAGAAAGTCATATTGACCTCGGCTATCGCCTCGGTCAATATGTCATCTGCCGGTGAATATCACATCATATTCATTGGCTCACTAGTCAATAATTGTATAATAAACTACATGAGCAACCTACAGTTTATCACTCCAAACAAAAAATATGATGCCATTGATTCTCAAGTTTTTTTTAATAACAGCATATATCATTTATTGATATTTTGTTAATCAAATCATTTGTAGCCGCAAAATTGCTACGCTTGTAACATCAAACTGGTATTTCGTATATAGATAAAAGTTAATTATGACTTACCTGAATCATATCCTACATTTATCCACAAAACTACGCAATATATAAGTACACATTGTTTTCCTGTAACCATTTTTCAATTTTGTATACTGGTACTTTGATTTAACCCGATTTGAAATGTATTGCATAAAAGTATGTTAAAAAATGTAGCATTTTTCCTGAATAGCAAACAATCCACAATTTCTCACGAATTGATATAACATCGACACGTGCTGTTCCTCACAAGTTGCATTACATCTCTCAGGTGTGTGAGAATTTAATCACACATCCAGTTACTTGTGTGATATTATGCTATTTATATCGGAACTACTTGTATGAGATCCGGTGTAATTTCTCCCGTCTATTTATAGTTTGTTATCTGAGATCAAGAAATCATAACAATTAAATTCCCAATAAATAACTGATGCTATATATCATCACTGCACAGCTTATTCGAAACAGCAAATAATTTCAGTAAAGAACAAAACGATGACATATTGAAACACATCCTAGAATTTTATATGCCTGAATAACGGGACTTGTTAGAAAAATGCCATCTTTACTCGAAACACTCCGAATGCAAAAGAAATTATCATTTTCATCGTAAATCATTCAATTAACGGTTTAGTATCAAATTAATAATTTATTTTTATAGCTGTGAACCATCCCTTAATTATTTCGCTTGTGATAATGTTCAAATTGACATTTGACATCAGTCGTTTTGATAGTTTTCGAAATGATTGAATTATTGAAACACAAAGCGATGTTATCCTGTATGATTGTAGAAGAAAATTTCTCATACTTTAAAATCAGGCTTTTATCTTCTAAAGACTGTTATCGTTTGAAGGAAAAAATAACTGTGCTTGGTGAGCTTTGTAAATTTTATATATATTGCGGAAAACGCACAGAGACTGAGTATCTTAGAACTAACAAAAAATGAAGAAAATATATGAATTTGATTTATCACGCTTTGTCCAGCATCTTTGTTACAGAAAAATTAGCATTAATAGACAAAAATTCTGTTTTTGTTTTTGCTAAACTATAAATAATGCCCAATGACTTAAGATATATTAGATGAAATTGTAATGAGATTTAAATATAATCCAAGTCTGATGTAGAAGCTGCTCAGGTGCAAATGAAATGAGTGCAAGGTTTTTGCTAGGAAGGCTATCAGTCCTTGATACTGTTTAAAGATTTCAAAAATAACAATATATAAATACCTATAATTTAAATACACAAGTATTTGTTATGACAACTTCGAAAACATTTTAGTTTTATGAAGCATTCATCGTTTACATTTATTAATTAATTCCTTAACTTATAGGCATTTAATGTGATATATAAACTAAAATAACTAAAATAATTAATTATTTACAATCGCCATGATCGTGAAATGTTCTACACATTTTGTTCACTTTTATATTTTGTTTACGCGCCCAGTTTAATTTGATCAAATGATACTGTTTTATTTTGTAGTGGTTACAAAGAGTATTCAGACTAATTAAATTAGTTTAGGGATAAATGATTACCAACTGCAGGGAAATTTTATAATTATTGTCTGCAATTTGAACCTTTTGGAGATGATGTAAATCAAATAAAAAAATCATTCATTTGAACAAAGTTTTGGAAAGACAATTATATATAAAAAATTGTTGAATCAACCTGTTTTATATTTTGGCTCTATTTTTTTATTTGACAGGCAAGTCTTGTCAGTAAGCTCTAGGATAACCTCAACATAAGAAGATTTAAGGATTGCTATAAATACTGTTTCCTTTCATCTAGATGAATTATTAGTTTAATATTTGGTTTGAAGTAGGAAACATGTCCGCTTCGACCTAATACTTGTAATATATCTTAATCATTGAAGAGAAAAAGATATTTTGTAAATTCAAGAAGTCATTTTGAATTATTTTTCACCAATAAATGAAGAACGAAGCGTCGGAACTACTATTACTTTGTTTATTCTTTAATATCTCATGTTTAATTTTGAAACAGTAATGCATATCATTTATTAATTCGGAAGTTCTATATAAAATGACAATGTTGAATATTACACCTAGGAAAAAGAATTTTACAATTGGCAAAGACCTTTTTAGATTTTTTAAAGGTTGTTATGTTATTATGGATAATTTTCTCTATTTCAAAGTTGAACATTAATCAGTGTTATGGCACAAAATTATGAAACACTGTCCAATCAAAATTCTAGATCGCTGAAAACTGAATGTTTTAAAACCTGATATAAAATAATCTAGAAATACCACTATTTGATTTTTTTTTTAAATCATACCTACAGCAAAATTTTAAGTTTTTTGTTGTAATGATTTAAAATTCCTTTAAACGTTTGCCTTTTCGTTGGCGAATTAACATTGCAAAAACATGCACTTATTGATAAAGATGACAGTTGTTGTCCCTATTCATATCAATGAATGCAATATATTTCACAACTAACCTTACTGATAAGAAAGAAAAATCTATAATAGGTTATAAATTCAATACAGACTAAACTATATCATTATTGATGAATCGAGATTTGTTTCATATATAATTTAAATTTTGTTACATTATTTACATATATGCAATCTAAACTGACACCATTATGTTCTATGTTGGTCTACAGGGGAAATATATCTCTTTGTGGACAATATATAACTATTTACTGTTTGTGCGTACTTATTGATTTTGCTTAATAGTGTAATTTATAAGCGTGATCCATTTATTATTTACATAACGTACTTATGATAAGATAACAACAACAACACAAACGGAAACTATTAAAATATATAACGACTGTTAAGTAAATTATGTAAATACTTCATTCAACAATCATAGTCGGTATTATGCACATTTCAGTTGTTGCGAGATTTTCTTTTGGAATAACTTATTAGCATCAATAATAAAATAACAACATTTGACATAGCAGATAAACAATCACAAATATATTAATGTACAAGTTGCAAATTCTGTTGCTTAAAAGAACAGATGCGGTAAATAAACATTATTTACATTTTTATCAGCGACTGTATTTTGAAATGTCTGTTCACAATTCGAAAGGTTTCCTTAGTCAGTACTGATATTATCCGAGATGTTCTCTTAAGTTTAAAAATAAATCTAAAAGAAACTTATGAAAAAGCAATTTGTATGATCCTTCTTATTTAAAAAGTAATTTGACAAGCAGAACTTTACTCAATGAAAACACATATTTATGATTGCATTTCTTTAGCATGAATATTGAACGCTTGTAAAAAACATTTAATTGCGATTTGGTTTTCTTCATTGAGGTGATTTAAAGGCAATTATATCCCAGTACATATAGAATGTCTGTGAGCAATAAAAGTATAATTATTTTACATAATATTGGCATTCTAAAATAAATCCAAACATTGATCTTTATATTAAAATTAGAAAGTTTTCTTAAACTTGTATTACTATTCATCAATTTTAACCCCAAATAGGAGTATTTCGTTTGCAAATCAGCATATATTTTACATTTCGTTGATGTATTATTTTATTTCAGCTTAATACGATCAAATTTTGTTGAATAAAGCAATAGAAATAAGATATGGATCATTTCAGGTTTTCTTGATAAATACGGGGTCATGTTATTATGGTTATATGTTCAGCTTTATACAGGGAGTTTGGCTTCCTTTCCGAAACCAATTTAATTCATTAGATAGAATTCTAAATGAATCGAGTGAAATTAATATGTATGCAAATATAAAACTCTGCTTTCATTTCATTATCAACAGAAAAAATTAAGCAACACGTACTTGTTGTTATTGTTTTGTCTAATAAATTCAAGAAAATATCAAGATAATTGCTCCATTGATCGACTTCCAGAAACTGCAGCCTTCTCTCTCGGTGAGTAATCCAAAATAATTTGTGATGTAACACGTAATTATTCAAATCGTGTTCGGGACATTAATAAAAAAAGATTTAGTTTTATTTTGCTATCGTTTACAAACGTTTTATTTGTCTGAATAGATGCATAGATAAATACTCAATGGCAATATGTTTGTAATACAGTTTGAAATGGTTTCATTCAACACATTTTATATGTGAACATATAAGTGTCGAAACGTTCCATGAAGTTAAAAAAAATGCGTCGTTGATAAAATCTAATGGTCATCTGGAAATGACTTTAGCAAAGTGAGTATCTGTTGTTAAACGCACCCGAATTGTTAATGAAGATAGAAATAACCGTTCCCATATATTTTTTTCAATTGTTATTTAGGCGGGTTTCCTACCAACGTTTAACTTTTACAAGTAATGAATGATTACACTTTTGAATTATTCGGGAAATCTTTTTACCTTTAGCAGGCAGAATAGTTCCATGAAAACATTCTTTATATTCTAAAATAGAATGTTTTTGTGACAATGAACTGATTATTCTATGTCTATTAAAATCTCTTACGCGACACCCATTACAATTAATACAGAGTCTAATTTCAGAAATTTTCTGGAATCCACTTAAATCTCGAATCATTACGGGATATATATTCCCGGAGGCGAACTTTTAAATCTAAAACATCGCTAATGTATTAGATTAATAAAACTTTAAATTGCTACAATCTTTCACCTGATTACTTAAATGTTTTTATAAAATACGTTGATGATATTATTTTCTATGACTTCAGGGATGTATTGAACCATTTTAATACTTTGGACTTTTTGGGTTTTTTTTTCTAAGTATTCCTAAGACATAGGGACTGTTCTCGATCTAAATTGACTGGTTGTCTTGGTTATCTTAGCCTTTGTGACAACTAAAATGAATTCCAACAACATTCGAAAATAGGACCAAAATCATTTTAATTATGACGAACGCCATCTTCTACATGTACAGACTCAGTCAAACCGAATCTGCAATGTCTCATGTAATTTTGTTGTGATTAATACTTCCGAGAGATCACTTTGTTTCCAGATTTTTTTTCTATATGAACAATGATGTTGGATTTCATGCTCGATAATATCAAGACATTTTATACAGCCTATATTATTGCAGGTATTTTTGCGCGAGGAAACGTGCGCTGCATTGCATCTAGGACGGCGGTAGATTTTGAGATTCCGCGGAATTAATCGCAGCATTTTGAACTGCTTGGCTTATTTAATTACCAATTTGAAACTTAATTGCAATCATGTTTGAATATAACTTGTTTTCCAGAGTGTGTAGTGTCCAATCAGAAAATCTTGTGTATTGCTTTTATGTCAGAAGCGGATGGATTTTGAAATTCAATATGGAGTGCTTTCGAAGAGTAGTAGTTGCTTGAGTGGTACTTGAACATGTGATAAAAATATTCACTTCATATTTCCGTATGAAATGACATTGTATTTCATTAATCGTGAATTTGCGATATATGTTTTATTATGAATATGAAAATATATATTTGAATAATTTAGAAGCTTTGCCATTTCATGTTCAAATCCCAGGCGACTTTTTTACGCAATACCTTTTAAATATTTACAATCGCTATTGTTACAACGTCTTTTAAATATAATAAACACATATCATTGTCATTTTAAATTACAATATTACAAGTATTTACATGAACTCAGATATTTATTGCTTTATGTTATTGTTCTGTCAAAATTTATTATGGTGTGAAGTAACCATCTCATTTTACATTCTTGAGGGCAATACTGAGGGAAGGTAAAAGGGTTACAAGTTGAGTTACATTTTTTCCCTTGACTCGATGTAATTAAAGTATATTTTCTCCTAAGATGTCTCCATTAATTTCTCAAGATCCTATACAAAAAAGAGAAAATTATGTCATCACCTAAGATGTACAGAAACATAAGCAGGTTGCAATTTATCACTCCAAATGAATATAAGTTTAAGTTACGTTGTTCCAAATACTTTATCTTAATAACAAAATCTATCATTTATTGGTATAAATGTTAAATCAAGAAATTTGCAATCAAACTTTTATACTTTTCCTTGCAACATCAAACCGATATTTCGTATATAATTATAAAAGTTTATTATGTCTTACCTGAACAATATTCTAAACATATCCACAAAACTACGCAATATATAAGTACACCTTGGTTTGCTGTAACCATTTTTTAAGTTTATGTACTGGTACCTCGATTAATCCAAATTTAAGTATATATTACATTAAAAGTATGGTATAAAATGTAAAATTTTTCCTGAAACCAAGCAATACACACTTTATCACGAATATAAAAAGATTAAGGTGTGTTGTTTCTCACAAGTTACATTACATCTCTCAGGTGTGTTAGAATCCAATCAAACATCCAATTTATTATTATGCTATTTATATCGAAACTACTAGAATGTGATACCGTGTAATGATTTCTCCCGTCTATTTATAGTTTCGAATATCAGATCAAGAAATCATACGAATTAATTTCCCAATAAATAACGAATGCTTTCTCGATATCATCACTGCACATCTTATTCGAAATCTCGCTTAACAGCAAATGATTTCAGTAAAGAATCAGTGAAATGAATCACATCCTATAATTATATATGAATGAATAACAAGACATGTTAAAAAGCCATTTTTACTCGGAACACTCCGAATGCAAAAGACATTATCATTTTCATCGTAAGATCATTCAAATTACGATTTAGTATCAAATTAATTATTTATTGTTATAGCTGTGAACCATCTCTTAATTATTTCGCTTGTGATCATGTCCAAATTGACATTTTGACATCAGTCGTTTTGATAGTTTTCGAAATGATTGAATTATTGAAGCACAAAGCGATGTTATCCTGTATGATTGTAGAAGAAAATTTCCAATACTTTAAAATCAGGCAATAATCTCCTTAAGACTGCTATCGTTTGAAGGAAAAAATAACTGTGCTTGGTGAGCTTTGTAAATTTAATATACGAGTATATACGCAACGTACTGAGTATTAGAACAAACGAGTAAATGAAGAAAAGATATGAATTTTGATTATCACGCTTTGTCCAGCATCGTCGTTTGAGAAAACTAAAAATTAATAGACAAAAATTCTGTTTTTGTTTTTGCTACACTATAAATAATGCCAAATGAGTTAAGATTTATATGATGCCATTACAATGAGATATAAATAAAATCCAAATTTGATGTAGAAGCTGCTCAGTTTTTTCTAAGGAGGTCATCAATCCTTTAAACTGTATAAAGATTACAAAATTAACAATTATACCTATAATTTCATAACGCAAGTATTTATTTTGAAAACTTCGATTTTATGAAACGTTCATCGTTTACATTTATTTATTAATTCCATGACTAATCGGCATTCAATTGGATATATAAACTGAAATAACTAAATACTTAATTATTTTCAATCGTGAATTGTTCTGCACATTTTGAACACTTTTATATTTTGCTTACGCGCCCAGTTTAATTTCTACGAGAATTGTTGATCAAATGATACTATTTAATTTTGTACTGGTGATATAGATTGTAACAAAGAGTAATCAGACCAATTGAATTAGTGTAGAGATAGATGATTAATAACTGCATGGAAAGTTGATATTTATTGTCTGAAATTTGAACCTTTTGGAGATGATGTAAATCAAATAAAACATCCATTCATTTCAACAAAGTAGTGGAAAGACAATTAGAAAAAACAATTGTTGAATCAACCTGTTTGAAATTTTGGTTTCGTTATTTACAATTAGCGTATCGTGTAAGCTGTGTGCAAAACGACTTCCTGAATATATAGCATTTTGCAAAGATGGGCACGCAATTACCAAACACTTGTTTTTCTTAAGTAAATGAACAAAACAAAACAAAACAAACATACTTAGTATACAGAGTATCCCGAGTACAATCTTTTTTTGTGAAAAAAACGACTTTAGAGAATTAAATGATACATTGACTTGACATACTTTTGTACCATTTGCAAAGATATTTTACAAGCCGAACAGTTTCGCAAACTAGATGACACGTAGAAACTGAATTAAGATTTCTATCAGTTGTTGTAGTTGTAGTAATGTATCATGTTAGTCTTTGATTTACTTCTTGTTTTGTATGAGAATTCAGACTGCATTTGCTATCATGATTTAGTGCAATTTATCTGTCTGGATTTGGTTATAGAATCAGTCCGTGTGATTTAAGTATTGTAACTCTGTCGACAGTAACCTTCACCAATTCTGCATAAAAGGTATGTAGTTGTTGTACTAAGGTACTCAAAAATCGGCTTTTATCATAACTTTTATCATAACTGTCTGTTGATCCTGGTATGGCAACTCAGTCAACAATTCTCAGCGTAAATTAAAGAGACAGGCAAGTCTTGTCAGTAAGCTCTCGGATAACCTCAACATAAGAAGACTTAAGGTATTGCTATAAATACTGATGCCTTTCATCTAGATGAATTATGAGTTAAATATTTGGTTTGAAGTAGGAAAAATGTATATCTTAATGATTGAAGAGAAAAAAATACGTGATAAATTCAAAAAGCCATATTTAATTATTTTTCATTAATACACGAAGAACGAGGCGACAGAACTACTATTACTTTATTTATTCTTTAATATCTAATATTTAACTTTGAAATAATAATACATAGGATAGATTACTTTGGAAGTTCTATATAAAATGACAATGTTGAAAATTATACCTATGCTTTAAAGTTTGCAATGAAAAAGAAATTTACAATCGGCATAAGACCTTTTTAGAGTTCTTTTAAAGTTTATTATGTCATTATGGATAATTTACTCTATTTCAAAGTTGAACATTAATCAGTGTTATGACACAAAATTATAAAACACTATCCGATCAAAATTCTAGATTGCTGAATTAAATTAAAAGTTTAAAACTCTGATATCAAATAATCTGGAAATACCAGCATTTGATTTTTTTTAAAATCATACATCCAGAAAAAATTCAGGTTAATTTTGTTGCGATGATTTAAAAATCCTTTAAACATAATCATACCCGTGGTGAATAAAAATTGCCAAAAACAGGCACTTATTGATAAAGATGACAATAATTGTTGTTCCTACTACATATTAATTAATGCAATACATTTCAATTGACGTTACCGATAAGAAAGAATTATCTACAATAGGTTATAAATTCAATACTGACTTAACTATATCATTATTGATGATTTGGGATTTGTTTCATCTACAATTTAATTTCTTATACATTAGTTACATATATGCAATATTAACTGACACCATTATGATCTATGTTGGTCTGCAGGGGAAAATATCTCTCTTCCTGCACAATAAAATAACTATTTACTGTTTGTACGTAAATATTGATTTTGCTTAATAGTGTAATTTGGAACTTAAAAAAAAAAACACCGAAAAAAAAAACCACAAAAAAAAAAAAATAAAAAAACACCCAAAAACGGGAAAATTAAAAATACATAATATCTATTAAGTTAAAAAACATGATAAATTCTTTCAATACTTATTTCTACAATCATGGTCGGTATGGTGCATATTACAGTTGTGTGACATTGGCTGACGGATTACATTTTCAACATATAAATAAAATAATAACATTGACCATAATAAATCTCAAACTGTATTAATAGACACGTTGTCAATTACGTTACTTACAAAAACAGAATGCGGTAATGAAAACTTTTTACCAGCTATTGTATTTTGAATGTTTGTTTCCAATTGAAGATGTTCGTTTGTCAGAATGCACATTGTTCTAGTTATTTACGCTTATTTTCTCATTATCAAGTTTAAACCTAAAGTTAAAAGAAACCATTTGTAAGATCTTCCTTATGATGTTGAGATTTTTTGTACCGTCCAAACATTTAAAGGGTAATATCTTCAAGTACAACTTTAATCAAAGAGAAAACGCATTTATGATTGCATTTCTCTCGCATTAATATTGAACGCTTGTAAAAAACATTTAATTGCGACTGGTTTTCTTCATCTAGGTGATTTAATGGAAATTTTATCCCATAACATTGAATTTCTGAGAGCAATAAATATCGAATATATTTATCACCATGACGGCGTACGATTTGAATATTAAAAAAATTGTTTTGTGCATTGTAACGCTTTATATCCAGGGACAATATTATTTATGTAATGGGAATTTTAGATTTGATGATATTCATTAATTTTAAAAATTCAATATAACTGGTAATTAGGAATACAAATTAACTGAACAGAGATAGTGATAAATGATTTAAAGCTGATAGGAAAAGATAATGCTTGTTTTCAACCACATTCCATTATCGTTTAGTTCTTTGATTTTGTGTTGGCCTATTTGCAATATTTAAATGACTTGTCACAATCACTTAAGAAAAATAACATTTCTTGTAAAATCCCATTTACACGCACTTTACAATCAGTAATTAACAAGTAAATGCTCACAACTTTTCAGGGCCGAGTATTGCTCTAGTAATAATTAACCAGATTGCTTGATTTGTAATTCAATTTTGATACATTATACATACAAATATCTGTCATGACAGAAACTTAAAGATGAAACATGAATATATGCAATAATGGATTTTACATATTGTTCAAAGAAATATGATCTCCATAATTCCATTCTAAACTTCAAAGGCAAGATACGCTTTAACGTTATTGTATGTATTGTTTTGCATATGTCTTGTTCATATTTTTATTGTCGCTTCTAAATAACATACAGTGCTTCAACACTGCTCGTGAAATGTTCTCGATTTTCTTAATTACGGCATCAAAGTGTATAACTGACTTTGCCAGAACAGTATTTGAAAAATAAAAGTATTTCAAGGAACAATTTTTCCATACCCTTTCTAATAACTGTTAAGCGGACAATAATTCAGCACATGAAAAAAATGCCGACTTAATAGCACTGGATATTTAATTTTAGCGTCGCGAAATCAAGACTCCAAAATAATCCTTTTTTACGTATTGTCATCAAACAATTGTTATTTTTACGATATGAATGGCGTAAATGCTTCTTTTGCAACTGTTATTCTATTACTATTGTTTCATTTGCAAATTTAACATAAGATTGTTTGAAATTAAACAAATCTTGAACAGGTACGAGTGTAGAACTCTTTAAAAACAAAAATCAACAAAACAAAACGACGTTCACAGAACGCAGCCTCCAACACAGCCAAGCCACATAAGCAGGGTATTTGGAAAGCACAAAACCATCAGTAAACCTTCATTTATTGCAACAGCCAGTTAAGCAAATATAAAACGGTTTTTAAACATTAATTATTTTATAATATTGCCGGCGACTTGGGTGTTATTTAGAATTTTGTTAAGTGATGGAAAGAAAGGATTTCCCATTGTAGATAGCCTTGGATATTAGTCTCAAATATTATATACTTAAGATGCTGGATGCCGTACCATTGCTTTCCATTCAATTTCATGACGAAGATGTGTAACGATTTGAAAAGTCAAACAAAACAAACATGGTCTTCTTCAAATGCTAGATACATTCTTTTCAATTTCATTCATTGGACATCTTGAAAAAAAAACAACAAACAATTGGAAAAAGACAGACAAATTACATCCGGAAAAATTGGAATTATGGCCGCCTAGTCCTTATCGAATCTTTATTCCCTTAAAATTGTCTAGTGATACCAGTCAAATAGAGAACAACAGATTGAATCTCTGTCGTTGATATTTGAGAAATAATGTACAATCAATAGCAATTAATGCATTCCCGACAATGCTTGGCCAGTTATTTGAATACTATCTTGTTTGATTTGCAATAGCTTATCCATTCTCATATAATATAGACATATTTTTTATCTTAATCGGTCGTTTACATTATTATGGATAATATTTATTGGCCGTCAATATATACGATATATATCGTACCTATAAAACCCGAGCGATATCAAATGTTTTAGATGTAGATTTTCTATATAAAATCAGTGTAATTGATAAATAGGGTGATTTTACAATTAATGCGATAGGCCGGGAAACAGGGTTGAAAATAGAGAAAAACAGAATCCCTAAAAAAGCCCAACACGGCAAAACTGAAAATGTTGCAGGCTCGGTTTGATTGAGCCTGTTCATGGACGGTACTGAAAAGTGCAAGTAACCGTCCACGCCCCTAGCATCGGCTTAAGCAGAATTCAACATTTAAACACGAAAATGGTGAAATTTTGAATGAAGAAACATCCGCAGATGTGTTCATACGGCGGTAATCATGGGAGCTTCAATGTGACACAGTAGTGCCATTCTATGAAAAGCGGTGTATGGTCCCGATTTGAGCAAGTGTCATGATCAAGTTCAGAATAAAACAAAAGTTTAAAGCAATCACCAATGTTTATCTTTATACAATAAATATTAAAAGTTTGTCGATGTACCATTTAATTACATCCCAATGCGATCAGGTTGTGATGAATAAAGCAATGAAAATAACATATGTATTATTTTAGATTTTCGTAGTAAATGCAAGGCTGGGTTGTTATGGTTAAATGCTGCTTTGTGCAGGGAGTTTAAACCATTCACATTTATGAGTGAATTTCTGCGCATTTGTTGAAATTAAAGGGGAAGGGTTACGATACGTAAATTAAATTACGTCCATACTAGTAGTACACGTTTTGTACTGTGACAGCACAGGTACGCTTAAGTCAATGTCGAAATATGCCAGGAATAAGACACCATGACAGTGCAATGCAACAGCTCTTACACCGATGTCTTTTGTCCAAATGCAAAACAGTTACCCTGTAGGGGGAGGAAACGTGTTTACATATGCTTTAATCTTTGCATTGTTCTACGATAATATATTTGCGGTTAACTACAGGCAGCTGCACAGTCCATTATTTGTATACGGAAATTACAAAACATTGTTTTTTCATTTGAAGAAAATGTAAATAAAAATGTTTTTCAACAAAGCCAGAAATTTAAAATTGGTCATGAAGTGTAAAGCTGATATATGTGAATAAATCGTGTAATTCCGTAGTAAATCATGCGTCTTATTCAAAATCATGTAAGACTCGGTTGCTTTGTAGCCATATAAGCAGGCGGCAACGTTTCATACGAGTATTCTTAATATTCTGAAATTAAATATTTTGCGACAATAAATGGATTATTCTATGTTTATTAACATCTCTTGCACGAGACCCATTACAATTAATCCAGAGTCATATTTCAGAAATCTTCTGGAATCCAGTAAAATCCCAAATCACTTAATGATACACATTCACGAAGGCGAACTTTTTAAATCTAAAACATCGGTAATGTATTAGATTAATAAAAGTTTAAATTGCAACAAATTTTCATCTGATTACTTGTGATAAATTCGCTATGACTTCAGGGATGTATTGAACTATTTTAATACTTTGAATTTTTTTTAGTTCTTATTCTCAGTATTTTACAGACATGGTGTCTATTCTCGATTTAAATTGACTGCTTGTCTTGGTTATCTTAGCGACTGTGACTACTTAAATGAATTCTTACAAATTCAACAATAGGACAAAAATTATTTTCATTATGAAGAACGACATCTTCTACATGAACAGACTCAGTCAAACCAAATCTGCAATTTTGTTGTGATCAATACTTCCGATAGATCACTTTGTTTCCAGATTTTTTTCTATATGAACAATGATGTTGGATTTCATGCTCGATAATATCAAGACATTTTATACAGCCTATATTATTGCAGGTATTATTGCGGGAGAAAACGTGCGCTGCATTGCGTCTAGGACGGCGGTAGATTTTGAGATTCCGAGAAATTAATCGCAGCTTTTTGAACTACCTGGCTTATTAAATTACCAATTTGAAATTTAATGGCAGCCATGTTTTAGTGTGTAGTGTCCAATCAGGAAATCGTGCGTATTCCTATTTTATCAGAAGTGGATAGATTTTGAAATTCAATATGGAGTGTTTTCTAAGGGTAGAAATTGCTTGAGTGGTACCAGAGCATGTGGTAAATATATTCACTTCATATTTCTGTATGAAATGACATTGTATTTCATTAATTATATGTTCTATTATGAATATGAAAACATAAATACGTATATACGTATATCGTATTTAAATAATTTAGAAACTCTGCGATTTCATGTTCAAATCCCAGAAGACTTTTGCACGCAGTACATTTTAAATATTCACAATCGCTATGGTTACATCTTCTATTTAATATAATAAACACACGTCATGTCATTTTAAATCACAATATTACATGTATTTACCTGTACTCGGATATTTATTGCTTTATGTTATTGTTTTGTCAAAATGTATAAAAAATGGAGAAGTAACTATCTCATTTTACATTGTTGAGAGCAATACTGATACTATTGGCGTCGTCTGGGAGAATTAAATCATTCTTTGCCTCGTACAATAATTATGTTTACATCATTTATTACAATTAAAAAAAGGCATAACCTGGAATGTACGGCAATTACTTACAAAGTTACAATTCTGGCTCTTAAAAAAGTAATTGTTTTATTCGTAATTTAATTCTGAAACATTATTTACGTTATGTCACATCAAATGACAGCTTGATGCTGGTCTAGAAGAGGAACTTCCGCTCACTTATTCTGCTTAATAAAATTACTATTAACTGTTTGTGAACCAATATTGATTTTGCCTGAAATTGTTGCTGAGATTATCTTTTTGCTGTAACTCAATCTTTTTTGCTCGAGTAGATATGGCAAATAAATTATAAAAAGATTCTTTTCTTTCTGGTTAGATTCAGAGCATAAGATTACTCGAATAAAATCCGACCATTTATTTCAAACAATCAATTTAAACTAATTTTGACATTGCTGCGTGGTTATTACATTTAATTGAACAAACAAACTTTGCTATAAAGTTGTATAATAAACAAATAGCTACAAAGGAATGTTTTCCTGGCACTTTAACTATCTAATAAATTTACTACAAAACAGGCTGACATTTCATTTTTTCTACTGTGTTATTACCAGTTATGATAATTTTGTTATTCATTTAGCTATATTCAGTAATGCCAAATTACAAAACAAGTATAAAAAGAAGAAAATGCATTTCCAAATTAACTTAGCTTTATTCCAGTGCCAATGATTCTTAATAATGGAATTATTTATAGGCAAGGTAAAAGTGATAAAAGTTGAGCTACATTTTTCTTTTGACTCGATATAATTAATGTACGTTTTCTACTTAGAAGATCCAATACAAAAAAGAGAAAATTATGTCACCACCTAAGATGTACAGAAACATAGGCAGGCTTCAATTTATCACTCCAGACGTAATATAAGTTCACGTTACGTTGTTCCAAATACTTTTTTGTAATAACAAAATGTATCATTAATTGGTATAAATAATAAATCAAGTAATTTGCAATCAAACTTTTAAACTTTTCTGTGCAACATCAAACTGGTATTTCGTATATAGATATAAAAGTTTATTATGACTTACCTGAACAATATTCTAAACATATCCACAAAACTACGCAATATATAAGTACACATTGTTTTCCTGTAACCATTTTTCAAGTTTGTGTACTGGTACCTCGATTTAATCCGAATTTAAGTATATATTACATTAAAAGTACGGTATAAAATGTAGCATTTTTCCTGAATAGCAAGCAATACACAATTTATCACGAATTGATTGTTGTTTCTCACAAGTTACATTACATCTCTCAGGTGTGTTAGAATCTAATCACACATCCAATTTCTTATTATGCTATTTATATCGAAACTTCTAGTATGAGATACGGTGTAATGATATCTTCTGTCTATTTATAGTTTGAAATCTCAGATCTAGAAATCATACGAATTAAATTTCCAATAAATAACTGATGCTATCTCGATTTCATCACTGTTTAACGTATTCGAACACTCGCTTTACAGCAAATGATTTCAGTAAAGAATCGGTGAAATGAATCACATCCCAGAATTTTATATGCATGAATATCGGTACGGTACTTGTTGTTAGAAAAAGGCCATCTTGAATATCTCTCATCGTAATACTCTGTCATCACAACTGCTAAGACATTATCATTTTCAACGTTAAATAATTTAAAAATCGGTTAAGTATCAAATAATAATTTACTTTCATAGCAGCGAATCGTCCCTAACTAATAATTGCATTCCTCTCACACTTTTGTATACTAACGAGGGATGTGCGAAATGTATTGCTTATTTCTATCTGGAGACTTCAAATTTCAAGTTAGCTCAAACGTGTTTATTTCATGCCCTCGAAGTACTCCCCGTGGCTAGAAATGCAAAGTTTAAGCCGAGGTATCCACTTCTTGAAGGCGTCACGGTACGCTGATTTGGGCACAGTAATAAGGTACTGATGAATGACAGATCCAAGTGCCTGTCGGGACTTGTATTTCCGCCCAGCAAGAAAGGATTTCAATTTCGGAAACAGAACAAAATACGGGGGTGAGGCAAAACAGTTACTTTTTCTTTTCAAAAACGCCGAAACTATTGCGGAGGTATGAGCGGGGGCATTGTCATGTAGAAGACGGATATGCTTAAAACCAGTGACACGGCGTCGTTTCTTATAATACTCTTCAGTTTCTTAAGTACTACGTCTTTGTAGTACTTCCCAGTGATACTTTTGCCCTTTTTTACCGTCACTTTTATTGCGACTTCTTCACCAGAGAAGAAAATTGCATACAAAATAGAGTGAAATAAGACTCCCTTAAGAAAGCCCAACACGGCAAAATTGAAAATGTTGCAGGCTCGGTTTGATTGAGCCTGTTCATGGACGATACTGTTAAGGTGCAAACAACCGTCCACGCACCCTAGCACCGGCTTAAGCAGAATTCAACATTTAACATGAACTGGTAAAATTTAGAATTTTGAAACATCCGCAGGTGTGTTCATATGGCGGTTATCGTGGGACCTTCAATGTGACACGTTAGTGTCATTCCATGAAAAGCGGCATATGGTCCCCAAGTAAAAAAAATGCGTGTGCCCTAAACGATAAAACAATGGGCGGAACTAAATAAAATGGAATTTTGAAAGGAGATCTGAGGTTTTGAAGCCCTTCTTCGCACTCAAAGACCGTTTGGCAATTATTGGGCTTTTGTTGTGATTAGTGGCCCAGATTTAGTAGCTTTTTTTCATCACATGTGACGACATTGGCAACTGTTTTTGTCATATTTTGGAAACATTTGAAGCAGCTTTTTGGCTACCTTAACCTGTTGCCTCTTTTGCTCATCGGTCAACAGATATGGCACCCATCTAGCAGAAATCTTTCTGACTTTCAAATGCTTCTTCAAAATAAAGTGAACCGTTAATAGTGATATGCCCACCTTTCGTGCAATATCACGAACTGAAAATCTGGCATCTCCTTCAATGATATCCTTTATTTTGGAAACGATTTCGTTACGAGATGCAGATTTTGACCAACCTGATTTTGGTGCATTTCTGATGCACTCTACACCAGTCTCAAATTTCTTTTTCCATCGGCAAACTGTGTCATAAGACACACAAGAAGGCCCATACGCAGTAGAGAGTTCAGTCATCAACTGCTTCAAAGAGCAACCCAGTTTTGAGCGAGCTTTGATGTAAGCCAATATTTCATCTTTTATGTCGACGCATCTACCAACCAATTTTACTACTGTGGTCAATGACTGCGTGTATTGAAATGGTAAATTGTATGTCTTACACTTAGTCTAACATGTACATTTATTTATACACCGTTGTGTAGGTATTGAATTACCCTAAACAGGTATGTATTGGTTTTTATCGTGTCCCAGGTGGATCACGAGGTATAGGACAATTAGCAATTCTTTTCAAACAGCCCTCGAATATGCCTGGCGCGAACAATTAACAAAAACGAGTAAAAGCAAATTTAAAGTATAAACTTGGTTTATTACAATTTGCCCTGCATCATTGTTTGAGAAAACGTAGCATTTAACTGTTTTGCTAAACAATTAAAATACCCAATGGCATAAATGAAAACAAATCTGATGTTGAAGCTGATCCGGAGCGAATGAAATGAAGTGCAATGTTTTTTGTTAGGAAGATCATTAAACTTTCTTTGTACTGTTTTAAGATATTAAAAAAACCGATATAAATACAAATGATTTAATTACCTAAGTATTTGTTTTGTATACTTCTCAAGCATTTTGGATTGATGAAGCGTAGGGAAAAGGCGTAAAATCAAACAAACAAACAAACAAAATTTATGAAGCGTTCCTTGTCTATATGATTTAATTTATTCCATAATTTATCAAAATTTAATGTGATATATAAACTAAAATACTTCATTATTTACAAGTTAAGATTTGTACATTTTTTTCACACAATTACATTTTATTTACACGCCCAGGACACTTTGTAATGAGAACTGTCGATCAAATTCTACCATTTAATTTTGTAGCGGTAATATAGCTTGTAACAAAGAGCACTCAGAATAAATGAATTAGTTTAGAGGGATAAAGAATTTATAACTTTAAGGAAATTAATATATTTTTGTCTGTAATTTGAACCCTATTGAAGAAATGATGTAAAAAGTATAACAACAATTCACTCGAATGAATAAAATAATGAAAAGGCAATAAAGTAATTAAAGGGGGTGATTTTTTAAAAAAAATCTTTGATTGAATCACATTGTTGAATTTATAGCTTTTTATTTGTGATAAACAATAACGTACAGTACAATCCTTGCAGAGCATTTCCCCGAATATTATAAAGCATTTTATAATTTCATGTAATGTATTTATCAAACAATTGATATCCTTTAATAAAAAAGCAAAAACACTAAGTATGAAGAGTACAATTTTCTTATTATGAATGTATCTTTTTAAAACGACTTCATACATTCATATTCACGCATCACGTTTGTTTCAATTGCACTCAATAGAGATATTTCAAGCCAGACATATTCACAAACTAGATGATACGTAGAAACTGAATGAAGATTATTATCAATTGTTGTAGTTTCAGTTATGTAATACACATTGTTAGGCTCTGATTTATTGCCTGATTTTGTGTGAAAATTCAGACTGCACTTGCTTTCTTTATTTAATACAATTTATCTAATAGCATCAGTTTGTATGATTTCCGTATAGTAACTCTGTCAACCGGTTTTCATAATTCTTGTTAAGAGGCATGCAATTAAATCATCGGATACAATCGTATGTGTAAGATGAGGAATCAGTCTATAGATTCTAGTATAGTAACTCAGTCTTTTTTGATGGAATACCCGTGGTGAATTAACATTGCAAAACATACGCTTATTATAAAAATGGCAATTATAGCCCATACTACATGTAAATGAATGCAATATATTTCAATTAACATTACTGATTAAAAAGAAATAATACATAATCAAAGGTTAATAATTCCATACAGAGTTAACTATATCATGATTGATGAATCAGGCTTTGTTTGATTTATAATTCAATTTTGATACATTATTTACTTATATGCATTTTATAACAGTCACCATTATGTTTAATGATGGTCTTCGGGGACAATATCTCTTTGTGCATAATAAAATTACTATTTACCGTTTGTGCATACGTATTGATTTTAATTAATAGTGCAATTTATAACTAAATGTCTATTTTGTTGTGCCTTTTATTATTTACACGATAACGTACTCTAGATATGATACATTACGTTCAATGGAAGGAGTGGTTTCAATTTATTTTCAGAGAAAGAATACAAAAACGAAAGAGAAATAAATAACAATGAAAAAAATATGAAAATATATATAGCGACTACTAAGTTTAAAAAAGAAATTAAATCAACGACAACACACATTTATGATCGCAATTCTCTTGCATGAATATTGAAAGCATGTAAAAAACATTTAAGTGCGATTTGGTTTTCTTCATTGATGTGTTGTTGTTGTTTTTTTATTTATCCCATAACAAATCGAATTTCTGTGAGCAGTAAATATCAAATATATATAACAATAACGGCATAATATTTGAATACTAAATCATTTGTGTACTCCATTGTAAAGTATTATTTTCAAGAAATGAGAAATGTAGATTGCATGATTATTATCAAAAATGCAATAAAAATTGTCCATAAGATAAACCCAAACTAACTTAACAGATTAAGAGCTCTAAGGGCATGATTATGTTTTCAACGGCTCTCAATTATCTTTAAGATGGATAAAAAAATCAATTTAACCATAAAAGAGGTTTAAATTATCATCAAAATGTCTTTCTGTAGAACGAAATAGTAAGAATATTTCTTTTGTATATAAATATGTTACTATTTACTGTTTGTATTTTCTATTATAGTTTTATGATTTTAAAATACGATATTTCGATTTAATGAATTTTTTTAAAAAGTTATTGTTGTGGACTTTGTCAAATTTTAAAGGACAAATTGCGCCTGTCGTCATAATCATAATCTGACCAATATCTTATCTTGGGACAAATTTTGTATTGTTTTTTGATATAAAATAGTTTTCAGAAAACATAGTTTGAATATCACAAGTATATTAGAAATATTTTTATCGAGCATTTTGTTATTGTAATGCAGTTAGAATTTTGAATTGAGCATTTCATTATGTATTTCGTTTGCGTTCTAAAATCACTTTAATACTTAATTATTCAAATTGTGTTGGTCTATAACATATTTATCTGACTCGTCAGAATCAATCAAGATAGATATCATTTCATCATTCACCTTAACACGATTTTAACCATAAGTGTCAATCAGTGAATAAACAATGAACAGCTGAAAACTAATCACTGTGTTAAAGTATAGCTCCAGCAAAAATAACCAAAATTGTTTGATTTGTAATTCAATTTTAATACATTATATCAAACATGTTGTGCAGCCAAAAAGACAGAGAAATTTATTCACGAACATAAAATAAATAAATATGATTGCTATCAACTTTTAAAATTGTGATTATTATTATCTAAAAAGACTATATGTTCAGAAAATGTGTGAATTTCAAATAAATTAAAGTTACAAATATTTAATGTTTTAATGATTTAATAACAGATTTCAAATTAATAATTATGTAACCGGAATATTAATTATGGCTTTTCCTCTGTGTCCAATCAATTGTGCTAAAAGTTATATTATATTTAGGCGATAATGTCAATTAAACTGTCTGTACTTATTTAGTCGTTTAACCTTATGACTGATATGTCCAGGTGATGATTGTTATTATAAATTCTATGTTGCTGTGTTACCTTCTTTTGTATTGAAACCTGATTGTCATTTTGTTATTTAAGATACAAATAATTTAAAATTCTATTGGTCAGTTTAAAACAAAACAAATTTTAGAAATATTGTAAAGATAGAAAAAATGGACAGTTTGAATTTGGATTTCCAAATGATAACATTGTGGATTTCCACTAGAAATACTTGTAACTATTTTGATATCTATTTGTTAACGTCAGGATTACCTGTGCATATTTTATATATCATTTGTGGTATTTCACAGAGAAGAAACATTAAATTATAAAACGAAACAATGTGTTTGTGATTCTACCCACCTCCAGAAGAACTCTACATTTAGTGCATAATTTACACATATCTGTGACCTTAATCAAATATTAACTTCACTCAAATAATAACTTTAAGTAATTTCATACATGTTACTGTGTAACAGTGAAATGATGCAAAGGGCTCAAGAAATATTATCTCCATTTTTCCCCTCAAAACTTTCTAAGCAAGATTATTATAATTGTATGTATGTATAATCATTTTCATATTGAAGACTCTAAATTATTTCAAATTCGTCTGTAAAGGTCGTAAATTGATCAAGAAATTATTATTGACTAATTAACTGATTTTCCAGAACAATATCTCAAATAAGTATTTCAAAGAATATTTTCCCTTCGTCATAATTGTCATGAGGAAAATAAATCAACAAATGACAAAATAATGTCGAGTTAATAGCGCTTCACAAATTATTGAGCGTCACGAGTTTTCAGATCATCTAAAGAATCCTTTATACGTGATTATTTTAACAAGTTGTCATCACACATGTGTTATTTTTATGATATGAAACTATCATTTATTGCAACAGTCAGTTAAGCAAAGAAATAACATTGATAAAAACTATGCTATGGATATATAGTATTTCATAATTTTGCCTGCGATTGGGTGTCATTTGTAATTTTGATAAAGAATAAAGTAAATTGGTCTATAATGGAGGGTTTTTAACTCCACAATTAATTATAGTGTTAGTATTCAATACTATTTATAATTGATAACACACCACGAAACGACATATCTGAATATTCTGAGACGACATATCTTTATATAGCAGATAGAAAGTTGTTCTAGAACATATAACTATGATTCATTACACAAATGTCTATTCAAAACCACATGTTTATGAGGAAATATTTTGTTAGAATATCAAAATAATATATTTCTTTTTTATTAATATTTGAAATATTCATGTCAATTGCGCCATTGTATACTTATTCACTTTAAGTAAAATTAAGTGAGGAGTTTCCAATGTAAATATTCTTGGATATTAGCCTCAAATATAATATACTTAAGATACTTTATATCGTACTGTTCATTTCCATTCACTACTGTGACGAAGAAGTAAAACAATTTGAAAAGCCAAACAAATCGAACACAGTCTTCTTCAAATGCTTGATATTTTCTCTCTATTTCATTCATTGTCGTTACAAAAGAATTAAACTTTTGAAAAACCAGACGTGCAGCAGAAAGAGAAATTCTGGCAGCCTAATCCCTTTCCATTCCTTTTTATCTTTCCTTTGATACAATCCCTAAAGAACACATATAGAACACATTAAATCCAAAGATCGAAAATGTTGCAGGCTCGTTTAACTAGACACCACCTGTCGGAAGTCTATATGGATAAGGTGCAAGTTTTGTTTCTTTAACTAGCAAGAATAAACTAAGTAAAAATAATGGAGACATTATTGTACTATTCATCTTGTTTATTTAATAGATGCTTTGCCGTTGTTTTATATGATCTAGTTTCTTGGAAAACATCATAATTGTTCCATTTATCAGCGTTAAGAAATTGTAGTCTTCACTTGCGGCAAGAAGATAGAAATTATTTGTGCAAATTGTCCAAAGGACTTTTCAGGACATTAATACAAATTATCTTGTCCCGGATCGCTAACGTTAATGTTAACAAAGGCTTTTGCTGAATAAATGAATATTCAATAGTTATTTGTAATGAAAAAAGTTGTATTGGTACTTAAAACAATGTAGTATGTAATGTACGTAATTTACTTAACTTTGATTTACTACAATAATTGTAAGAAATATATTGCTGTTGTTGTAGTTGACAATATTCTTGATGATTATTTGTTGGTTTTGTTTGTTTTTTTTGCTATTCCAATTGTATGCAACTTTCGAGAGTTTCAAATATTTGATATAAATATGAGTGGTTTGCCATTTAAATTATAATTGTCTTGTTTTCTAGTTTGCTTTGCTTCATTGTGAGGGCCAAAGGTTAAAACTAGAAATGGAAAATGCTGATTTTTCATGAAAAAGATTTTGTAATAAGAAGCTTTGCATATATAGTGTTGTTTCATGTAGTTTCAATAACAAAAACAATATATTCTTGTTAAATATAAAGCCTCAAAAATACAACCGTAAAAGTACGTAAATCATCGACAGACAATTGCAATAAAATTATGTAAGCAAGAATTTTTGAATTTGAAATTTTCTAAATAGATCTAATTATGCAAAAATATCCTATAAGAATGTTTAAACATTTACCTTAAATGTACTCTTTTACTAGTATATCAATGCATCTTTATTTATCAAATTATCAAATAAAATAACAAACTTTCTTCAAGGATTCCTTTTTCGACACTCAACTACTCATTATAATATGTGTGCATTAGACATTATAACATTAACTGTGATTAATATTGCTTATGTATGCCGTCGTATCATGGCTTCTTTGTACAATGTTTAGGAATCTAAATTGCATTAAATGCATAATCAAATGTTTGTTAATTCAGAAAAATATTATTCATTTCCGAGGCAAATTATGCCTTTTAGACTGTTTTAAAAAGTTCAAAAAGCTTCTTTTTTGGACATGTTATTTGTTTATTTGATATTTGACAAATAATCCAAAAACAAAATCATTGAGAATGGTAAACTCTTGACTTTATACAAAATAGAACATAAATAACTGACATTTATTAGAGCACTTCTCATTACAATCTTCATTTGCCTAACATTGTTATACTAACAAATGCGTATCTCAATGATATCAAAATAATGGAAATATTATTCAAGACCTTATCACATTTCCTTTCATATAAATTATAATATTACTGATGAATGGAATAAGTATGCATATGGGTATCTTTATCTACTGGAACAACAGAGGTTTACTTTCAGTACAATTATAACAATTATATTGCAATATTTTCCTGCTTTATTAACTTCCCTCAATAGCTTCATTATATAACAAGTTGTCTTATATTTTTTATAACCTTATCAAAATTCTTATACGATACAAATACATGCATTGTACACATAAAAATATTAAAAGTTTAACACTATTATGCCAATTGCTATTTGATATTCAAAACGTTTGTTAAACTTTTGTTTTAGAAATTATAGAAATAAGCTTGACAACAATAAATAATATATATATATATATATTATAGTTTAATTTATATCTATATATTTATGTCCAATATGGAAAAGCTAAAACGTTGTTTTTATTGGTTCATTAAATCCTTATAACATTCTTAATTATTATAAATCAATCAAAGTATTTTTGACGAATGCCACATAATTGTTTGAGAATAACGTTGGAAGTATACAAATCATGTTTTTGGTCATGAATTTTATTGGTCAGTTATGTTCGTCTTTCAAAACAACAAAACTGCATTACTCTTACAAACTAGCTACTTAAAGAGTTAGCTCCTACTTTATTTTTGGCCATAGAATCTGCTGCCTTCGAAGCATTAATGTTTTGTTTCCATGCAAGGTAACCAAGCTACGAAACATAAACATGCATATTACAAATACATTAAAGGTGATAACAAATAATATGATCCGTTCATATGATTATAAAACATGAATATTGTAAAAAGTTTTCTAAAATGATTTACCTGATGGCATTTGCAGTAAACAACCCAGTAGAAAAACTGAGCAAATGTTGGCGAACATATTTATTCCGCTATCAAAGTAGGTTTTCTGCAATATTAGATCCTCTCAATTTTCAGAGAAATTCTTGCCTCCAGTATTTGCGATGTACTATCTATACGTTTTGTAATTATATGAAAGTTAACACGTTAATTCCACCTGTTACAGCAATGACGATTTTTCATTTAATGTTGTAGTACTTTTGATCTAAAATAACAATTTCAGAAAGTCGAACTAAATCATTATTTATGTCTGCTATATCCAATTACTCGCACATGACAGTGAATGAAATTAGACTTTATTGCCAACAGCTATATAACATGATCGAATGCACTCATCAGAGATGAAAATATTAGAATAACTGCTCTAAAATATCGGAACTTTGCTAACATAGCAAACAATTACTCTTCCATGTTGGAACAGAGAGACACATAACGTTACTATTGAAAGCTCCCAAGCTATTCCACAAATTCAATTAAGTAAAGAAATCTTGACGATTAACCTGTGGCTTCTTTTATTGAATCTCTGTCGTTGTAACACGTGGAAGAGAGGCTTTCTTAGAAACGACAAAAGCTTTTATAAATTTATTTCAATACTCGTGATTGATAACAAGGCTATAGGAATTATTTCATAATGACCATGAACACTAAATGCGTGTCATGTATAAGTGAATATATATAATTGTAAAATAACATTATCCTTGAAGAAAAAAAAATGAAACTTGAATAAAAATAACATACTCGTAATACTTGAATAACATAATACTTGAATGAAAATTATTTCAATGTGTTTAAATATAAACTGTATAGAGAAGCAGTTTTATTTGTGAATGTAATGAATAAAAAAGGTGTGTGTTGGTCAGAGTGATTTGCCAACTCTAGACTAAATATGTAACAAAGCTAATTACTTGGCATTATTATGAACTATACAGTTCAAGTATACTTTTGAAATTACCTTGACGAATAAAGTAAAATTTTGATATACCGACAAAATCTGCTCGTATTAAAGAAAGAAATATATTCGTATTTCACTGATGAGATACGAAGCGTCAGCCTCAATTCAATTCTTAAACTTGAGTATCAATGCAATCACAATCCTGACATATTCATAGGATCCTCGACATATAACTTTATCATAGAAAAGTAAGAAACTAATTACATTAAATCATGCAAGAATTATTTTTAAAATGAAAAGCAGTAAGTAAACATTTTAATTCGTGCTACTGTTTTTTCGGTAGTGTCTTACGTTTGTATGTCATAATTACCATTAGCTGAGTTATTAACGT
This sequence comes from Ruditapes philippinarum, assembly GCF_026571515.1. NCBI lineage: Eukaryota > Metazoa > Mollusca > Bivalvia > Venerida > Veneridae > Ruditapes > Ruditapes philippinarum. The sequence continues at coordinate 27,039 of NW_026853385.1, forward strand.
TGACGAAGTCTTGTTGCAATAAGGCTTATGTGGTTAACAGGAAATTTTCATCTTGATTAAAACAAGACAAAATAAGAGAATAAAAACAAAATTGTGGATGAATGTCGTTCGTAATGCGTTTTTGGATGATGATGAGATCGTAATTATTCTATCAAAACATTTAAAGAGAAGTTCTACAATTAAAACTTCATCAATGAAACACTCATTTATAGTTGCATTTCTTTCACATGAAAACTGACCATTTGCAAAATCATTTACGAAAGATTTGAACTTTCTTCATCAAGGCGATTTAATGGAAACTGTATCCCATTATGTACCGAATTTCTGTGAGAAATAAATATTGAATAGGGATATTGAATGAGTGTAAGTTCAATACTGAATTTATTGCACGAGTTGAATAAAATGATATTATGCGAGCCTCTGGCGAGCATAATATTATTTTATTCAACGAGTGCAATAAATTCAGTAATGAACTTACACGAATTTAATATTCTATTTATCACATATCCAAAGTACAGACCGTTTAAAGTGAAATAAGAGTCATTTTTCATTGACGCGCCTGTAGTATAACGCTAACATTTAGCGCGTCTTTACACTATGTTTGTATAACGCTAATGACGTCACGTCAAAATATATGCACGGCCGTGCAATACCATATTTACGGAGTCGCAAAATCGGCACGGGTGTGTGATAAATATCTTTAATCTCTATGATGCGTTACTTTTAAAAAAATATGTATAGAGCCGATGGAGCTGCAATTATGTTTGATTTTTAAGCCAGTTTAGGAAAGAATCGTTACCTTTCAGACGACGGATATTTAAACCCTGATATGTAAAAATACTGTCCGGTGATATATTTACCAAATAAAAAATATGTACACTTTCCCTTTCACGCTTTGAAATGAAACATTCTGTTTGGCATAATTCTTATTACCCATATTCCATTATCTTTAAGATCAAAAATAAGGTGAATTTATCGTAATAAATGATTGAAATGACCAAAATGCCTTTTTGTGAGACGAAATTGTATGATTGATTCAAACGTATATCTTTATATAGCAGATGGCCAATTGTTCTAGAACATAATATTATTATTCATCATATAAATGTCTATACAAAACCATTTAGATTATTTTTCATGAAGAAATATTTTGTTAGAATATCCAAAAATACATTTCTATTATTTTCATCAATATTTGAAATACTTATGTCAAATGTGCCAACTGTAGACCAATTCACTTGAAGTGATGTTAAGCGAGGATTTTCCAATGTGAACAGACTTGGATATTAACCTCAATTATAATATACTTAAAATGCTGAATGTCGCGTTGTTCATTCTATTAACTATCGTGACGAAGAAGTAACACAATTTTAAAAGTCAAACAAATTAAACATGGTCTTCTTCAAATGCTAGATACGTCTATCCAGATATTTCTATTTCATTAATTGTCGTGACAATAGTATAACAATTTAAAAAGTGACATATGGTCGAATCTTCATTTATCTTCTTGATACAATTCCTAAATTAAACCATAAGAACCCCTAAAATGACGAGATTGAAAATGTTGCTGGCTCGATTTGATTGACACCATAATATATGGACAAGTTGCATATTCTGTGTCTTTAACGACCGAGACAGAACTTGCTAGAAGTAATGAAGACATTCCTGTATAATTCATCTTAGTTATTTAATAGATGCTTTACCGTTGTTTTATATGAACTAATTTCATGGAAAAAAGTATCATAATTGTTCCATTTATCAGCGTTAAGAAATTGCAGTCTTCACTTGCGGCAAGAAGATGGAAATTATTTATGCAAATTGTCCAAAGGACTTTTCGGGACATTAATTCAAATTATCTTGCCCCGGATCGCTAACGTTAATGTTAACAAAGGCTTGTGTTGAATCAATGAATAATCAATAGTTATTTGTAATGAAAAAGCTGTATGGGTACTTATAACAATGCATTATGTATAATTTACCTAAATCTTGACTTACTACAATAATTGTTAGAAGTTGTTACTGTTGTTATTGTTGTTGACAATAATCGTAATTGTTTTTTTGTTGTTGTTTTGTTGTTGTCCAGTTGTATGAAACTTTAGAGCGTTTTCAAATATTTGATACAAATATGAATGGGTTGCCATTTCAATCATAATTTTCTAGTTTTCATGTTTGTTTTATATCATTGTGAGGGCCAATAAAAAGGTTAAAAAATGGAAATGGAAAATGCTGTTTTTTTCACGAAAAAGATTTTGTAATAAGAAGTTTTGCATATAAGTGTTCTTTTATGTAAATTCAATACCAAAACAATATATTCTTGTTAAATATAAAGCCACAATTCAATAGAATATAAACTTACGATCATAGAATAACGTAAGTCAACGACAGACAATTACAATGAAATTATGTTAGCAAGAAAGTAATACAATTTGATATTTTAGAAGATATATTTTTATTTCTGGATAATACTTTGGTTTTAACATAACTTGATATTGAAATAAATTTGAGCATGTATATTCTATGAAAACACTGTAACACCAAAAATTTAGCCAGAAATAATGAAGGACTAACTGAAACATTACAAAATAGTTGGCTTATCATCTAAATTTTAAATGACAATTGCTCATCCTTAAGTATTTAAACAGATATAATTATGCAAAAATATCCTCTAAGAATTTTTTAACATTTAACTTAAATGTACTCTTCTTATCTTATTGAATTTATAAAATTATCAAACAAATTAACACACTTTCTTCAGAATTTCCGTTTTTCTATACTCAACTACTGTAATATGTGTGCATTAACTGTGAGAAATAATGCTAATGTATGCCTTCGTACAAGGGCTTCTTTGTACCAGTTTTAAGTATCTAAATTGCATTAAATGCATAATCAAATGTTTGTCCATTCATAAAAATATTATTCATTTCCGAGGCATAATATGCCTTTAGACTGTTTTGAGAAGTTCAAAAAAGCTTCCTTTTTGGACATTTGATATTTGACAAATACACCAAAAAAATCATTAAGAATGGCAAACTCTTGACTTCATACAAAACATAAATAACTGACATTTATGAGAGCAATTCTGTCAAAATATCAATAAGAATTTTTTTATTATATTAGGTTTCGTCAATAAGATAAAGTCATTACAGTTGGGAAATCTTCATTTGTTTATCATTGTTATGCAAACAAATTATTATCTCAATGATATCAAATAAATGGAAATATTATTCAAGACCTTATCATATTTCTTTTGATATCAAACATTCATATAATAACATAATAGTACTGATGACAGGGGAATTATACATATGGGTATTATTATCTATTGGAACCTTAGAGGTTTGCTTTCAATACAATTGTTACAATAATAATGCAATATTTTCCTCTTATTAACTTCCCCCCTCGGGTAACAGTATTTCCCTCGGGATGATATTTTTACTGTTACCCACACACACATGTGTTATTTATATATTCAAAATGTTTGTTTTATGTATGATACGGATAAACTTTTGTTTAAGAAGTTATAGAAATAAGACTGACAACAATAAAGCAGACCATCATTAAAATCAAATCCCTGTTCAAATTGCAATAACGAAAATGTTGAAATCACAAAAAGATATAAATGAAAGTCATAGATGTATATAAGTGCATGTATATATGTAACTGTTGAACGTTTTATATACAATTTCCAAAGATACACAGATTATTAATTCTAGCACTCACTGAATTTAATGCTTTTCAATTTCATTTCAGATTTAGTTTCAGGTTGTATAGCAGGTATATATGATTTTATTCCTGTGAGTCTGATTTCTATTTATTTTGTCCAATATGGAAAGGCTAAAAAGTTGCTTCTTTTTGTTTAATCAAATCTCCCTAACATTCTTAGTAGTTTAATCAAAGTATTTCTGCCACTTGTCTCGCAGTTTGTTCAAGTAGGTTGATAACGTTGACAGTATAGAAATCGTGTTTGGGTCAAGCATCATTACTCTTGAACAAGTAACTTTTAGAGTAAGCCCTACTTTATTTTTTGACCATAGGATCTGCTGACCTCGACGCATTGTGTTTTTCGTTCCCATGCCAGATAACCAAGCTAGGCTCGAACGCTCGAACATATAAACATGCATATTAAAACTAAAGTCTAGATGATAACAAATGACTGTTTGATCATTTCAAAATAACAACTAATCTTCAAAACACCTAGTGCATGTCAGATCAATTTCTAATAGTGTGTCAATGTAAGGAACTAAATTTAACACCGGAATGTATACATATGTCAAAATAAGATTATACTGCTTATACTTGTTTTCAAAGAAAATTAATAATATAGTCTATCAATACAAAGCCGATCATGCAACTATTTTTTTTCCTATTTAGAGTACCTATTATGATTCTTATTGTACTTGTTGTTTCAATTAAATCTCAAGTATATGAATCATGCTTGTAAGTATATAATCCGTATATTATGAAACATAAATAATGTAAAAAGTCTTCTAAAATGATTTACCTGATGTCATTTGCAGTAAACAACCTAGTAGAAAAACAGAGCAAATGGCGGGCAAATTTATTCCGCTATCAAAGTAGATTGTCTGGCACATTATAATTAGATTCTCTAAATTTTCACGGAAATTCTTGCCTCAAGTATTTTTTATCGTTACGTATTGTAATTATATGAACGTCTTTCAACTTTACACGTAAATTCCACCTTTTATACCAATGACGAGTTTCTTTATATTTAATTTTTGTAATACTTTTGATCTAAAATAACAATTTCAGAAAGTCGAAATTAATCATTATTCATGTCTACTATATTCAATAACTCGCACATGACATTGAATTGAATTAGACCATTTTACCAATAGCAATGTAACATGATCGAATTCAATCATCATAGATGAAAATATTAAAATAATTGCTCCAAAAAATCGGAACTATGCTAACATAGAAAACAATTTCTCTCCCATCTTAGAATAGAAACAATTGAAAGCTCTCAAGCAATGTCACAAATTCAATTAAGTTAAGAAATCTTGACGATTAACCTGTGGCTTCTTTTATTGAATCTCTGTCGTTTTAACACGTGGAAGAGAAGCTTTCTTAGGAAACACAAAAATTTTCATAGATTTCTTTCATTATTACTTATTGATAATAAGGCTATAGGAATTATTTCATTATGACCATGAACAAATTAATGTTAGTCATGGGTGTTTGAAGTAAATATTTATAATGGTAAAATAACATAGTAAAAAATAACATAATACTTGAATAAAACACTAGAATGAAAATAACATAACAATTGAATAAAAACAACATAATACTTGAATGAAAATAATATAATACTTGAATATGTATCTTGACATCATTATGATTTATATATTTCAGATATACTTTCAAAATAACCTGGACTCATATTGTAAAATTTTGATATGCCGACAATATCTGTTCGCATTGAAGAAAGAAATATAATCTTAATGCACTGATGAGATACGAAGTGACAGTCTCAATTCAATTTTTAAACTAGGGTATGGTTGATATATAAAGCATAAGTATGTCAAAACATCCAAAAAAAGAACTTCATTATTATATTAGGTTTCGTCAATAAGATAAAGGCTTTACAACAGGGAAATCCTCATTTGTCATATATTGTTATACAAATAAAAACTTCATCACATAAATGGAACTGTTATTCAAGATCTTATCAAATTTCTTTTTATATCAAACATTCATGCAATAACATGATCATACTGGTAACGGAAAAATTATGCATCTTGGCATTATTTATAGTAACTGGATTTCATATTTTCAACACTGTAAAAATTATATAGCAAAGATTTCCTCTTTTATGAAAAGTACTATCTCCCCTCCTTTATATCATTATTGAGAATTGTGTGTTGCTGCTTGCAATGTTATGAAAACAATTATCTTATACAATTGTAATTGCTATTTTTTTTATAAGTAACATTATCGTGTCCATACTTTTATAAAAAATAAATTATTTAAGGATATCATGTTCAAGACTTTTCGTTTAGCCAATAACTTCTTTGTCTAACAAAGCAAAAGTATAAAGATACTCCATGCATATAGATTGCTATTCATAAGTATCAACAAAAAAGTGTTGAAAGCTGTGTCATTAATTATAAACATAAACCGTATTAGATATACGAATTAAATTTAGACGAAGGCAGAGGGAGGAACAACTGTCAGCAAAATATAATATAATGATATGTATATTTACGACAACTATATACATTATTCCAGACAAATACGGAATGAAAAGATTTTTGCTTTAATGTGATTTTTGAGGTCAGATTTTTTTTTTCCAATGAAAACTATAAATACAAATAAAAGTGTTTCACTACTAACCTATAAAAATGAAGGACCTTGAATTCTTTTTTCTATCAAAGCATTTGGTGATTCTAATGTGTGTCCTGAAGGTGTAATTGTTTGATAGCATAACCGAGCTTTTGAGTATGTGTACCTGTATTTAACCAGTATTTCTTATTTTCATATTTAAAAATTACCAAAATTAAAATATGGGCATGTTATTTTATCATCTACAGCTTCAAAGATAACATAGAATAAGTATAATGTATAAAGAACAATTTTACCTAATAGTATTTGCAGCAAATAACTCAGTATAAAAACCAAGCAAATGGAGAAGAACATCTTATTTTCTGCTATCGTGGTAAAAATACATGCACAATATTATTAGTCATTCCAAACTTTTAGTGAACATACTTCTTGATTCAAGTTTATTGATTCTGAGTTTTAGTTCGTGGAAACAAATCATTTTCCGTTTCGCTGCATCAGTGGAAAAAAATCCGATTGACAAATTAGCTCAATCATAATAAAAAGACTACAGAGATTTATGTTTTATTTCATTATTTTATGAAAGCGTTTGCAATTTTATACACAAATCCAACTGTTAAAGCAATGGTGATTTTTTTATCTAATTTTCCAATAGTTGTTTATAAAGAACGACTTCAAAAACTCCGATGATAGCATCATTAATGTCATGTCTTCTATATCCAGTCACTCAAACACGACAGTGATCGAAATTAGAATTTAATGCCACCAGCAGTATAACATGATCAAAAGCTCTAATCAATCTAATCAAATATAAAATTAGTAGACAAATTGCTCCAGAATATTAAAATTTTACAAAACATCACATGCAATTTCTCTCTTTAGTTAGAATACATTCACTTTACGATTTTTAGTTCTCAGCTATTCCACAAATTCAATTCAACGATTAACCTGTGGCTTTATTTTATTGAATCTCTGTTGTTGTAAGATTTGTAAGAAAGGGCGAAAACTTTATAAATTTCTTTTATTATTCTAGATCGATAAAAAAGGCTATGGAAATGAGTTTATTATAACCATGAACAATAATGTGTGTCCTGTTGTTACAAGTAAATCCTGTTATGTTAAAATGATACATTTATGGAATTATAATTAGCAATAATAATACTGTTTAGATATATGCTTAACAGTGGAGCACTTTTATTTGTGAATTTTATGAGGGGTATTGGGAGGCATGATGATTTATCTGCTTTAGGCTGAAATACTGTAAGAGACAAAAATGATAACTGGATATCCTAATGACTTGCGTGAATATTAACTACTAAATTTAATGCTATGACTATTATTTATTTTGAAACACTTTGATCGAATTTCCATTTTGCTATTTCAGACTTCCTTGTTAGTATTATATTTATTGCGGTATTGTTTTTATAATGTTTGAACTGTGATGATATCTTTAGTGTGTTGTACTATGTAATAGTTGAATTAAAGCATGGAAACACTATAAAATCATTAGCATGGACACTGTATGACTTCTGTGCATTCTCGAATGTTCAAGTAACAAATTATAAATTGATTTCTAGATCTAATTAAAGGAATATTTTTACAACTGAGTGTTTTCAATTATTAAGTGTTTTCAGTGTTAGAGATTTTAAATCATTAGCAAAAGTTAACAAGATTAAGCTTACATTTAAATGTGTAAAGGCATACCTGGCGAAACAATTTGCAAATATATTAAACCCTGTACAATCAGGTTGCTTTATATTCGTATGGATACATCTGGATAGAGAAAATATCTCTATTATTTAATGCACATGGCTTTTCCGAGGGATCACTTTGTTTCAAGATTTTTATACTTCACATCAGCAGGTGTCAAGTGCTGTATGGCAGCTTTAAAAATTGCCCCATACTTCACTACAGTGTTGTTATATTTTTTCTGGTTATTCGGGATCATTGAAGCCAGCACTATTAAGTGTTAAGAATTGAGTATCGCTCAAGCCGGAAAGGGGCGTGAGGGATGTTGTACTTATTCATTATCCCTCATGTACAGATTCAATCAAACCGAGTCTGCAATTTTCATGCAAATTTGTTGTGATTAATGCTTCCAACGGATCACTTTGTTTCCAGATTTTTATGATACAAAAACGGAAGAAAACCACACATTAACAAAATAAGCTACACTTTTACACGTCTACTCTCTATAACTTTAAAAACATTATTTGTTTTTATCAAGATAGTCTATATATTACACACAGTCCAAAATAGATTTAAACCCGTGACTATTACACAACAGTGAGTAATAAACATTTGTAGCTTTATTACATGCTTCCATGTCTCCTCACATTTTTGACAGATTCATTATCAAAAGAATTAAACTATAAGAGAATAACATACGGAGACAAAATAAACAATAACAGGAAAATTCAATTCAAGCACGCATACTGTCTCCAATAATATTTGCAGACAATAAAAAGTTAATGCAAGTCTTCCTGATATATGTTGCAGCACAAAACGCTCCTTGAGAAGTAAAGATCTACTTTGTTATTGGTATTTATAGACGTCAGTGTAAATGTAACTTGAAAATATCAATTTATCATTCACTTCTCTAAACCAATCTAGTAAGATAAACAATAAAAATCGTGAACGCCAATGCAGATTATTTATTTCATTTTTTGAAGATTAGAAGTTGGTTTCGCAATATTTTTCAAAATACATACAAATTACGATAACAAAATTATTTAATTACATGATACTGTTGATAAAATAGCAAAAAGCAAACATATTTGAAACCATCTTAATGTATACCTTTAATTTTATAAGCATAAATGATCGTTTTATGTTGACAAATTTTCACAAATCACTCAAATGATTTTATAGCTAAGATATTATGATGTTGGTTAATAAGGATCTCAAACATTAACAAACAAAAGTAAGTTTAGTGTTTCAACTGATATGACTAAAACTTGTATACATTTTAAATAATAATTATCATCCTAAAAAGTATTTTCTCATTGAGTTAAAGTTTATATTTAAACAATAGTTTCTATAATACATGTAATAAGAAGATATTCATATCCTTTATCCTAAATATCTAGCACACAACCATGTCAGCGAAAACAATTTTATGAGTTTTTAATCTTATTTCCGAAATGCCTCTTTATGAAATATCTGAGCAAATGTCATTTTAACAACGTATAGAATGATAATATAAAGGTTGTGTATGTTCTTAAATTAAGATTATTTTACCTTTATAAAAACCTTTGGCGTATGAAATTTGTTTGGGTAAAGTTTTATGTGATTTATTTAATATTGTATGTTTTGTTGGTTTGTCTATATTCTGTTTTCTGCCATCACATTATTCATTATAAAAAACAAACTTAAAAAAAAACACAACAAAACAAAACAACAAAAACAACAACACAAAAAAAACAAACAACAACAAAAAAACCAACAACAGCAAAACGAAAAGCACGGAAGGAACGCATAGCGCTAGACTTACGTTGTGAACGTTTGGCGCTCGACAATGAATGCGCCACCCATGGAATGATACAATTTCATGTATTCCAAATGTTTTGACATCAAATATTTTTACATAATTATACAGAACATATCAGATATGTTGGGACGAGATTCGTACCATATTAGTTTGTTTAAAAGAAAAAACATTTAATGGTTCATTTATATAACGTTATGATCAAAACGACTCATCTTTTTTTTAAATCAAATTCTTCAACAAAATCAAGAATCTAACATTTTCATAAGCATAGTCGACATCATAATGACATTGTATTCTCGTTGAAAAGTAAGAAACTGGTTACATTAAAGTATACAAAAATATTTAAAGTAACACACAATAAAAGCAGCAAGTTATATTTTTACGTAAGTATATTTGGAAAGTCTTGTCATTAGATTTGATAAGGTATTTAAAGTTACATTAAATATATTTCATAAAAAAAGAAAAAGCGACATTTCATAAATAAATTTGGGTTTCATATCGACTCCAGATCTTATTTTGGTGTCCAGACAACCAAAATGAGTTTAATGACCATACAAATGTGCAACCTCATTGTGACGAATTCGGAAGTACAATTTCTGTTTGCATGAGAAACTCCGCCTTCGGATCATCCGTACATCAATGTTAAATCAACAAACATGACTATAAGTAGCAGTCCTAATTTAACGGTATATTTCGCATTGTAACGGATATTTTCATACAAATTTAATCTTTTTCATGAGATGATTATTTTTTCTGAACCCCAGGCCTAGTGCTCCGTGAAGCTTAAACGGTAAAAGTGTGTTTGCGCAAGAAAATCTTATTTTTGCTGTGTTTCGGATAGTACTATAACACCGTGATGTAGCGCATACACGACCTGATTATAGTCCTCATTTGCATGTTAAAATTCGTATACGAACTTTAGTGTTACCGTGGGGTTTTCCAATTAAAATCCTAATTTATGAACAATATTTGATGAGATTTACAACGATACTGTTAAAAAGGTTAATGAAACTGTAGAATGCTTGGTTTTTAGGCCGACGGCAAAAATATTTTTACATATTTATTTAATGTAGCTTTAAATTAGTATGAACATTATCTAGGGTATCAACGCTTATACAGGTTCAATAAATAAGGCTGGCACGATTAACAGGACATTTCAAAATTGATAAAAAAAAACAAAAAAAACAATACAGGAACAATTTTAAAACAAACTTGTGGATGAATGTTCTTTCCGATGTATTTTGTTTTCAATGATGATGAGAATGTTTTTTTTACCATCAAAACATTTAAAGAGAAATTCTAAAAGTAGAGCTTTAATCAATGAAAACGTTCGTTTGTGATTGCATTTCTCTCGCATGAATGTTGAACTGAAAGTAAAAAAGCCATTTTAGTTGCGACTTTTTAGGTGATTTAATGGAGACTTTATCCCATAACATGCCGAATTTCTATGCGCAATAAATATTGAATATTAATAATCTCTTTGACGTCGTTCTATTTGAATTATTTTAATGTGTGTGGTTCATTACATTTGCTTTTCAAAGACGATATTATTTTTGTAATGGGAATCGAAGATCAGATGATATTCAAATATTTGAAAATGCAATGAAACAAAATCCTAATACTAAATCGAACGGATCTAATTTAGAAATAGCTGATGTACAGCTTTGAGGAAAATGTAATGCTTGTTTTTAGACGCACTCTATATTTGTTGAAGACTAAGATGTCAAATGAAATAAAACGGTTTGGAGAATTAATGTGATCAAATCTTTTTTCAGTGGGTAGAAATAATGTACGTTTCTTTCTTATAAAGTTAAAAGTTAAAACAAACACTGTTGTTAGATTTGTTATTTGATATTTTATGATATTAATGTACGATAGTTCAATAACATAGAAAAGAAAATCTTAAAAAGCAAGAAAGAAAATATATATTTAATGTAAAACATGAGTCTCGTTTTAGAAATCGACATAGTCACATAGTCGTTATGATTTTTAGGATATGGAATCATTTCCCATTACGAGGATGATAAAAACAGACAAGTTATGTCGCCAAACCCTGAATCAGACAAATTTACTTATCTAGGACATTTGTTTTAAAGGATATTTTTTCAGTAGAGGATATAACAGTAAATTAACAATATTCTAGGCAAATATTAAAAATCATTATTATTTAAATGACACTTTGACATCATCTCAGTCTTTATTAAATTCTTATTCTGCGTTGATATTCAACTTATTTGAATTAATCATACATAACTGACTTGTCAAATGAATTGATAAAATTGGATCAAATGTCTTCAATGTCCACCTTTCCATCATAATTGACAATTAGAAAATTAATTAGGAAACACTCATTACCCACGTATCACTGCGTTATACAGCACAGTATTGATCTGTAATGATTTAAACAATTTAAAAGTCTCAGGGTTGGTGTACGCAGTAAATCGAGGAATTTTAGCCGCCTATTACCTATCAAATTATTCCTGTTTAACTAAAAGATTGTTTTTGTGAACACATAGTTATAATATCCATCTTGCCTTATCGCTGTTTCATGTAAACTAATTTGATGGAAATAACACTCTAATTGTTCAATTTATCAAAGTTAAGAAATTACAGTCTTCACTTGCGGCCAGAAGCGAGGAATAATTTGTGCAAATTGTTCAAAGGGCTTTCCGGAACATTTATTTAAATTATCTTGTCCCAGGTCGCTATCGTTTACAAATACTTATGCTGAATAAATGAATAATCAATAGCAATCTTTGAAGAAACATAGCTTTATTTCGACAAATAACAATTTATGTATGTTACTGAAATATTGATTTAAGAAAATCATTAATTAATATAGATACGTATGGTTTTCCATTTCATTTATAATTCGTTAGTTTTTATCGTTTTGTTGTGATGAACAATAAACAGTTAAGAAATTGAAATGAAAATAGATTTTGTTATAGATTTATTGTATGTACATTGTTCTTGTATGTAATTTCTTACCGAAAATAAAAGTTTTGTTCTATGTGAACGAAAGCCTCCATTTAGTGAAATACAAACTCATAACAGTATGTAAGACAAGGACAGACAATCACTTACAATGGAATAATATAAACATGAAAATAATAAAAATTGATATAAAATATGAAAAGCAAGAATAACAAGGAAAGGTGACATTCATTGAGCGCATCCCCCAGCACGACCTAGCAACACAGGAACAATGGCAAGGAGCGCAGCAAGACACCGACAATGCACAAGGCAAACACATCAGAAACTTTACATAGAAGAAAGTTGACCTTGTTTAACTTCATATGGACCTTTACATATTACACCAAAATAAAGCAAACGTCCAATGAACATTAAAAACTTTAAAAAGTTTTTATTATAAAATATAAGATGATTTCAAATAAATGGTTTTCAATATGACCCATGAAATAGATTAACTTGGTTTCCTATAGCAATTAAATATAGTTTTAATCTATCATATCATAAATGTGCATTAACATTGTTGATGAATTTCGGCAAATAACAATTTTTTTTCATTCAGATACTTTTTGGCTTCAGAATCAATTCCGTATTCATCAATATTAAATCTGATAATCATGCTTATAAGTAGCAGTTATCTTAAAAAATTATTCGATTCGAAAGCAATTTTCTCACAATTGAATTTTATAATTCTTTTTGAAAAATGTTATTTTTTCTGCAACGTGAACTTAAACGGTAAAAGTGTTATTGGAAAAAATATCATGATTTAGGTTTCGTCAATCAGATAAATACAGTCACGTCAAGTCGCATAACGAGTGATTTTAATCTCTCATACTAAACATGTTAAATTAGTATAAACTTAAAAATGTATGGCTTTCTACGCATTAAAATCCGTAATTTATTTACAATAAATTGATCCATTGTTTAAACGTTACTGAAATATCAGGTTAATGAAAGTTATTTAGAATCATTTTTATAAGGTGCCGGACGGCAAAAAATATTTTTCTCATTACTTTTATATTTAAAATGGTAGCATTTAAACTTTTTAATTTAAAATAAACATTTTACTATTTAAAAACATTAACCATTTATTTAAATCTAAATTTTTTGTTTAAATGATCATTCTGTTAAATAGATTACATCAGTGAATAAAACAAAAATTTTCCTTATCAGATATATAACCCATTAAAAACTTTTCTTGATATTTCTCTAATTTAATTATCACTTATTTAATACAGTATTAAACATCGTTCATGAATTTTTTCGTCGCATTCATCTAATCCACATGTCTTTTTATAGCACTTCATGAAATAAGTTTTTTAAATGTTTCAGACAGAGATTTACTGTCTTAAGATCTGTATTTATTACAAACATTAAAATCTTCTGAAAAATCATGCTTTTATTTCCAATAACTGTCACTTATTCATTAAAAGGGCACAAAAGTTTTTGTACAACAGTAAATATCAAATAAAATTCAATGTCTAAATTATTATCGAAATAATTCGTTATAATCTTGTAATTAAGGAAATTTAATTGTTCAAAAACGTTTTTTCGTTTATTTGCAGCATTTAAAAATCAACCAATTGCTTGAAAAGGGAACTTTTTACCAAATAGAACATAATCTAATTACATCAGTAGTATATTAAAAAAAATAAATTAGGTAAATGCATTATAGATAAGTAATTTGCAAGTATCATACAGAAAAAATGCATATCTGAATGAGATCAAATAAATGCAAACAATATTTAAGACTTTATTACATTTTTTATCATATAATATATCCATGTGATAATAAATGATATCAGAAACAGTGTACATATGCGTATTGTTATATACTTTATATACAGTGATAACTGGGCTTTCGTTTCAATAAAATATTTTAAATGATGTTGCAATATACTTCTTCATTTTTATTTGAATTATTATTTTCTCTTTAAAGTAACATAAATCAAAATGTAAAACGATGAAAAATACGGCAAATAAACTATAAATATCAAATTAGCATAATTTTGACAATGTCCCTTTTAATATGATATACAAATAATTTCAGAAAAATGTCCTGAAAACCTTTCTTTTTATCAAAATTTTATTTATCAGCTACGAAGTAGTTTAAAGATGGTTATATGCATAAATATATATTGTTGAATTGTTTCAGAAATAACAAATACAAACTTTATTTGTAATTATACGAATTAAGATTAGTCAACAAGGAAAAGAATCAGCGAAATGGCCGATAAGCTTGCAGTTTAAATGTATTAGTAATAAATATATATATGAATAAGAAAAACATAAGTGCTTGAACTGCATTTAAATCTTGTACACAATTTCAAGAAATACAAAGAGTATTGATTCAAGTACACATTTAAAATTGGTTTTTGTTTTACATCAGGAGGAAGTTTGTCTAGCAGGTCTATATGAAATTTGATTTCGATTAATTTTGTTTAGGACAACACGCGGTTACAATAAAAGACAATATCACTGTTCATTGCTTCTTAGTGCATTCCTAAAACTTTCATAGTGATTTTATAATCATAAATATTTTCTCACCAGGCAGCTACTAAAGTTACAAGTTAGAAACACAGTTGCATGTTAAATAAACATTTTTCGATCATGTGTGTTCACCTTTCAATTCAGTAGTTATACTGTGGTTGAATACTTGCTTATACAGTAGGACTTACTTCTGTGGACATAGACTTTGTTTTTTCTAAGATGCTTCTTAAACCGATTATTTCTGGATAACCTCTGTTTTACCACTTAGGTTAAGACGTTTAAAACGAACGGGAAATATATTTTACACGTATGGCAAATCATAATAAATATAATGCATACCTGCGTCACTCTGGCGGTTCGACATTGTAATGAGTTATGTAACCTGATGTCAATATGAGGTGTTTATTAACGAAATGTGTTCCTACCAAGTTATGCGTAAGCTGGGTTACTTAGAATTTATATGATATGTACATGTAATAATAAACTATATCAATACGATGCCCCACAGTTTTTTTTATCATAATAAATGTGAATAATATATAAAAATAATCGACACACAAAATCGACTTGTTAAAGCAATGGACATTTTTATTTTGCATTATAACTTTAAACAAGTATTTCAAAAACTCCGATTTCTGTTTCGTTATTCATGTCTGCTCACACATGACAGTGAGTGAAATTATACTTTATTGCCAATAGCAATGTAACATGATCGAATGCGCCCACTAGAGATGAAAATATTACAACATTTTGCTCCAGAATACAGAAATTTAACAAATATCCCAAACAATTTGTCTCACTTCTTTAAATAGACAGACATAACATTACGATTTTAAGCCCTCAGCTATTCCACAAATGCAATTAAGGAACGAATCTTGACGATTAACCTGTGGCTTCTTTTACTGAATCTCTGCAATTGTTGCCCGAGGCAAACATGCTTTCAAAGAAACAACAAAATCTCTAATTTCGTTGTTTTTGTTCTGATCGATAGTTAGACCTTATGAAATAATTTAACATGACTTTGAACAATAATGTGTGTCATGATGTCTTATATATTATTTCATAATTTCTTGTAGTCGGTATATTGGCGTAGTGTTATTAGAATTTCGTTTATGTGATACTATCTTTATGGTGTGGCGCGTGCTTATGCGCGCACGCGCGTGTGTGTATGTGTTTGTGTTGTAATGTTCGAATAATCAAAGATAAACTTTCAACCAATGCTGCTGTTAGATGTCTTAAAAGAACTTCAACAATGTTTCATCCAAAACAAAAATCATTTCATGATTAACACATACATTCTCCAACTTGTATTTTGATTTAGTTATTAGTACAGTTAACAATAAAAAAACAAAACAACAAAGAAAAACCACGTTTTTAAAGGGTATAAATTTAAACTAAATCTAATGAAATATTGTTGTGAAATGCATAAAGAAATATTTTAGTCGATTCTTGAAAGTGTTGTAACATAGAATGTATGTATCTTTTATTGAACATACATGAATATTGAACATAAACAAAATAAAATGTTACTGCTCTCCTTTTGTTAGTACAAATTAAACAATTTAGCAATATTTCTTTTACAACTCAAAGGCAATTTACTCTTAAGGAAATATACAAACATATTCCTTTAACACAGATAATTTTGGGGTATTATCCACCAATGTTCGAACAATAATTTTTTCAGCAGATATATGGGTTTACATGTTTAAAAGCCTTGTAAGAAATAATAATTTATAGGTTTAATTAACAGTTTAAAGCCATAGCGCCATGTACAATCACGTTGTTTTCATATTATCCTGGTCATATCTAGAGATAGTTTTAGTTATAGCGTCTCTGTGATTTTACGCACGTGGATTATTATATAATGAAAAACAGAATAAAATGTTCGATAACAAAATGTTGGACCTGTGATTTTATTGGAGACAAGCTTTTCCGAAAACTTACGACACTAATTGTTCAATTTCCAGGGACATTAATTTGAATTGATAATCGATGAATGTTTTAACGATTTTAAGATATTGTGTTTTAGTAACAAGACAACGGTCGTACAATAATTCAACGATCTAACATTATATTCTCTACCAGTTTGAGATTTTTGTTAATGTTTAAAACACAATAGTTTCATAGCCTGGAAGAATTTATGATTTTCATATTTGAATCATGTAGTTACACATGTCCTCTTACAATGACATTCAATTTATTTCTTTAAAAATACAATTACAACAAAGGCTTTTGGAATGTGTTAGCCAAGTGGACACCAACAAAATTAATTCAAAATGTTTGTAATAAATTGCTTTCTAAGACGGCGGTGCGTTTACACTCATTTAGCCAATCTTTTAATAATCGACGATTATATTGTAAAGTAGATATCTGAAAATATTAGAAAGGGAAATATACGCGTAGGTAAAATCTCTCTTAAAAATTTAAAAAATGTAATAAATGCGAAACAATGTCTCTCAAAGGAAAGAATAAAAGACATAGAAGGCTTTAACATTACCAATAAAGCCCTCAGCTATTATATTACAGACTTAATCAAGAAAAGAAATATTGAAGGATAACTTGTGGTTTTCTTTATTGAATCTATTGCATTAATACCAGCATAAAAGGTTTCTTCGAAACGGTATATGCTCTGATTAATTTCCTGCAGTTATAAGAAATCAATTTAAGGCCAGATAGATTAACTAGTACATTTCCTATACACGGACGTGAAGGCAGCGAGCGTAATATTGTTTCTGTTATTGTTTGACAAAAATCGTTGATATTGCTATATCCATTGAAAACAAAACCCAGTTCCAATTAAATAAGTTTTAGGCCACTAAAGAAGTTGAGATATTAATCAACAAAGATGATAGAGTGAGATAAAAACACGATCCAAAATTTAGAAGAAAATTTATGCTAGAGTTAACTATAAAAAACAATATTTATACAAAAAGAAATGATGGTAGAATTACTTCATCTGTAATGTAAAGTTAAAATTGCACATTTTCTTTTAAAAGATATAAGATTATTATTTCAAATATGCAATATAAGGGCGTCGAAGTATTGATTAAAATTGTTATACATGCAAGATGCATCCGTATTATTACTCTAAAAAATAACCATGACAGTGAGACAAATAATTAATAAAGAACAACTATGAGATGAACCAAATACACCCGTTACAAGATCCACCAAATGTTCACTAAATGTATAACGATATTGAAACTTTAAAATCATCTAAAGAAGTAGATCTTATACAAATAAATTTGCTGGTAAAGATCGTGAATTAAATGAAAGTCTTTATAAGCAAAGTGTAATGATTCAGTCATCCATAAAAACATGAGTATTAAAGACAAGCAAAATTCTACAAACTAATCTAAAATTTCATTTGGAGATAGAAACAGGAGAAACATTGCTCTATAACAATCAAGTCAGGAAAGTGCAGAAAAAAAGAACAACAATATCTCCAAAACTTATGTTAACATATAAAGGAATATATTGTATTACGGATAAAAGTCCTTGGTTATTATGAAGAGAATTGATCAAAGAAAGGGATCGTGTTCGTTGACATGTGGTATTTTTAAATTGAATCTTGTATTATCAACCAAAGGAAAGCAATACTTCGAAACGACAAAGTCTTTAATTAATTGACATTAATTTAACGTCTAAATAGATTTACAATCACGTTTCCTATACACGGATGTGTAGGGAGTTCGAGCGATGGTGTTTTCTTTATTGCTTGAAACGTTTAATAGAATTTGAATGGTCGGTTTCATGAACATAACAGTAAGTTCTTAGTAATTTAATCAATTAATTGAAAATGGCCATTGAAGAATTAACATTCACTTGAATAAGTAAACAAAGTACGGTTATAAAACCCGATCAAACAATATACAAAAACAGTCGTCAAAAATAAAAGAAGATATTTAACAGAATAAAACTAGTGCAGTAAGAAACAAATGTTTACATGATTTGGTTCATAGTAAAATTAGCCATGTTTCTCATCTGAAATTAAATTTACATGCAAATTCATTGAGTATCCTTAGTTTAACTATTAATATTCCATCAATGTAAAATGATTATGACAGACAGTGAACTATTCATTATTTATCACTATTGCCCATAGAAATATTTTAAAACTAAACATCAACTAATTTTCAATAAGTTTTAAAGGCTACTGAAAGGATGCGCTTCTTATATTTAATTAGTTTGCACTACTGACACAGTTGACATAGTTGTTCGTTTTAAAAATGAAATGAAACAGTTGCTCTCACAATAACAAACATACATGTAAGCAAAATTAAATCGTGATTTCAAGTTACGCACCTTGAAGGCATTGTAAATTGATAAGATTTATTAAAGACAAGAAAATTTTGTCACGCCAATGTGAATTCCGTATCCTGTGCAAGTAGCCCAATCTTATTAAATGTAAGAGTCCCATTAACAATCACCTACAAAAAATAAATCTAAATCTAGATTTGGATGCATTTACTAAAAATACATTTTAGCAAATGAAAAAGCACAATACTGATCAAGTAATCTAAACATCGGATATGTATAACATTTAAGACGTCAATGATACCTTCAATTAAGATATTGTCATTTTCTTGTAACCTTTTTTCACGAAAGATGTTTTGGATGATTTTAATGAGGGCTTTTCGACACTGCGTGTAATATCTCTACACTAGTTCATACAATCATATAATCCATTGTAGACTTGTAATTGTATTGTAACACTTAAGGAAAATATGACAATGTTGGTTTCGTAAACGTTTGTTGTCCTACACGAATATCATCATATCTGGGTTTATTATATTTCAGGTATATGTTTCAATAAACTTTGACAGATAATGTAAATAGTTGATATGCTGAACAAATTCATTAAAAAGTTGTCTGATGTGCCAACTAAATCCCAAAGCCCTTAGAATAATTATGTGTTAATTAATTTAAATGGAATGCCATAATGTATTATTTAAGTCATTGATCGAGTCAATGTCATAATTATATAGTCAATATAATTCATCGTTTCGATTAAAATTGTGAATTTGAAAATAAAAAACTATTTTCTCGAGGTTGCATTGATTATTTAATGTCTAGTACATGTAGTATGTAAAAATATAAATTAATAATAGAATAAAGCCTAACAAGCTAGAACTTAGAGGTTGATTGTTTGTTTTTTTGGGTACGATGAAATCTTATTTCACAATTAAATTAAAAAATAAATAAATAAATAAAATGAAATAATAAATAAAAAATATTAAGCTTATTGGCCATTTCGCTTAAAGACAGATTAACAATAGGTAACTCTCTTTCTCGTAGCATATTCTATATCCGTATCTATATTAATTACTGAATCTCTTAAAAGTCGTAAATCAAATGAACATTAATGTAACTTATACATAACATATCGTTATTTGTAGAAATAAGATTTGTTACTACTGATTATTCATTTTTTGTAAATGTTAGCGACCAAGGATAATCTGATTTAAATTTATGTTCCGGAAAGCCCTTTGAACAATTTGCACAAATTATTTTGTACTTCTGGTCGCAAGTGAAAACTGTAATTTCTTAACTCTGATAAAGTGAACAATTAGGGTGTTATATCCTTCAAAAAGGTTAACATAAACAGAATAATATAACTATGTCTTCATACAAACTATCTTTTTTTCAAATCTATTTGTTAAACTGGAATGTTTCGATATGTAATAGGCGACCAAAATTCTTTGATTTACTGATTAAGTGAATAGGATAGATACAACGAGTCATTACTCTGAAAGTATTTAGTTTTATACATAATAATACACAACGAAAGAATTAAATGATGGCAGTTGTTGGCAAGTGTGAGAGAATGATCTGATATAATATATCTATATAGCAGATATTAAATATTTGTTAATTTCTTGATGATGAGGTACGGATGATTCCGCGAAACATATATATAATAATTATCTCATATTTACCCCGTAAAAGTAAAGGAATATATATGAAATAAGCATATACATACTTTAATTGTTTCACGTGGACAAAAAACAGTCGAATGTACAATGACAAAAATATATAAAAACTGTCGAAAAAATATGGTACTTATTAAAAAATTAAAGGAAAATCCACTGGGGTTTTAAAAAATCTAAAATCAAAAACTTTAAAATTTTTTTTAAACAGATCAGCTTTGGGGACGTAATCGGGAAACATGCAAAAAAAAATTAAAGAAATTTTACTTAAAATGAACAAAAAACGTTTTTTGTGCTTTTTTGATACGAATTTGGGGTGAAAAAGCTTTTTCCAAAGTTTTCCATTTTGGGGGTCTTTTTTTCAAAAAAAATTTAAAAATTAAATTATCCTGGAAAAATTTCCACGAGAGCGAATGATCTAAAATTTTTGCAAACAAAAAATTGATTTTGCCTCATCAAAAAAAAGGTTAAACTCAAAAAAATTTTTTCCATTTTCCCGGTCATCCCAAAAGGGCCTCAGGGGGATCCCTTTAGAAAAAGGGGGTAACCCCATTTCACTAAGTGGACGACAAAATAAAATGAATTCCAAAATTTGTGTGTAATCAATTGTTTTCTAAAATGGCGGTGTGTTTTCACATTTTAGCCAATCTACATATTATTAACTTTTACAATCGACTTTATCGACAATAATATTGTAGAGTAGATAAATGCAAATGTTAGAATGGGAAATATACGTATAGGTACAATTGTTCTTTATTATTAAAAAATATAATAAATGTGAAACAATATCTCTCAAAGGAAAGGAAAGAAGGAAAGACATACAAGGCTTTAACATTACCAATAAAGACCTCAGCTATCATGTTACAGACTTAATCAAGGAAAGAAATATTGAAGGGTAACCTGTGGTTTTCTTTATTCAATCTATTGCATTTATACAAGCAGGAAAGATTTCTTCGAAGTGTATAGGCTTTGATTAATTTCCTGCAGTTAAAAGAAATCAATTTAAGGCCAGATAGATTAACTAGTATATTTCCTGAACACGGACGTGAGGACAGCGAGCGTAATATTGTTTCTTTTATTGCTTGACAATAATCATTGATATTTAAAACAAAACCAATTCCAATAAAAAAAAAGTTTGAGGCCACTAAAGAAGTTGATATATAAAGTAACAGAGATTTTGAAGTTAGATAAGAATACGACCAAACATTTAGAAGAAAATTAATGCTACAGTTAATTCAAAACGAATATTTAAACAAAAGGAAAGGATGGTAAATTACTTCATCTGTAATTGTATAATTGTTAAACGATATTGATATTTTAAGTCATCTTAAGGAGTTAATATTAAACAAATACATTTGCATTCTAACTTGGTAAAGATTGTCAATGGAAATCATTGTCTTTAAAAGCAAAGTGTAATGATACAATCATCTATAAAACATGAGTATTAAGGACGAGCAAAATTCGACAAGATAATCTAAAATTTCGTTTAGGAATAGGAGAAATATGGATCTATTACTATCAGGTCTGGAAAAACAGAGAAAACATACAAGAACAATAACTTCTAAAACTTATGTTAACATGTATATTACGAATAAGAGCGCTTGGTTATTATGAAGAAAATTAATCAAAGAATGGAATCATGATGGTTGACCTGTGGATTTGCATTGTATATCAATCTACGGAAAGCATTACCTCGAAACGACAAGGTCTTTAATTAATTGACATCAATTTTATGTCCAGAATAGATTTACAATCACATTTAATATACACAGATGTTGAGGAGATTGTGAGAAATGGCATTTCCTTTATTGCTTGAAACTGTCACTTAAGTTGTTTTAACGTTGAACAGAATGAAAATAAAAATACGTTCCTAGTAATCGAATAAATCAATTACATTTTGGCCACTGAAGTAGTTAACATTCACGTACATAAAGATCTAAAGTACGGTTATAAAACACGATCAAACAATTTACCAAAAGTCATCAATAGTTGAAGAGGATATTTAACAGAAATCATCTAGTGCAGTAAAAAAATCAAATGACTGTTTAAATGATTTGGTCCATAGTAAAAATTTATCCACGTTTCTCATTTGCTCATGTATTGAGTATCGTTATTTATACCCTCAATATTCAATGAATGTTATCATAATTATTACAGTGAATATATCATACTTTACCACAACTTTGATATAAGTAAATGTTACTATTCAACATCAACCATTTCTCAATAATCGTTCAAGACTACTGAAATTAAATTTTTAGAAATATATGACACAGTTGCTCTTTGAACAACAACTTTACCTGTTAGCAAAATAAAATCGTAATTAATATTATTTAAGTGCATGGGGAAGCATCGTATATTGTTAAAATTAATTGAAGACAAACAAACTTTTGTCACTTTAATGTAAATTACGTATGTGTGCAAGAAGCGCAATCTTATTAAATATAAGATGCTCTATAACAACCACCTACAAAAGTAAATCTAAATCAAGATGCTATAAATACATAAACGAATGATAAAACACAGGACTTATCAAGTATAATATTTAAGACGTCAATGGTCCGTGAATTAAGACATGTTTATTAGCATGTTACCATTTCTTACGAAAGATGTCTGTGGCGATTTTAATGAGAACCCTTCGACACTGCGTGCAATATCTCTAAAACTATTTCATACAGACACTTTATCCATTATACACAAATAACACTGAACAAAAATAGGACAACGAAGGTTTTATTAACGTTCATTGTCCTTCACGTATACTATCATATGTGGGTTTATTATATTTCAGGTTTATTTTCTAAAAACCTTTGACAGATAATGTTAATATTTGATATGCTGAAAACCAAATTCATTAGTAAGTTGTCTGCTGCGACACATAAATCCCCCAGCCTTCAGAACAATAAGTGTTAAATAATTGAAATGGAATACCATACTATATTAGTTTAGTCATTGATGGAGTCAATGTCAAACATTATATTTCATCGTTTCCATTCATATTGTTAATTTTGAAAATGTAAAGCATTTTTTAGGCTCTTTAGATTATTTGATTTATGTATGAAAAATAATATATATTAATACTAACATGAATCCTATAAAGCTAATACATAGAGGTTATTTTTTTGTGTATGATAAAATCTGATTTCAAAATCAAAACAAAATCTCATTACTGGCGTAGCTTTACAAATTCATCATAGATTCTAACGTAAATGTATTATGTATTTTCTAAGGTAGAATGTACTTTTTGGACTTCTTAAAAAAAATGTTTAAAAATAACCTCTTCCATTAAACGAAAAATTGACCCTTACTTAGAAGTAGTTTAATTTGTGATAAATCAAAAGATGGTATTTACGGAGTACATGCTATTCAAAATGACCTTCTGTCATGGCACACACAACAACAACAACAGACAACAGCATAATATATTATTCAGTTACTTTTTCAGAAAATATTTTGATCTGATTTGAAGCCATTTGTAAATTATTAACTCAATTATTTTCTGATACCAACATTATACTATAATACAATTTTAAAAGCAGGTATGCAATTCCTCTTTCATCTGGTAAAACATCCAACGATTTTATAATAATTGCTTAGTTCTATATTTGAGCAAGAAATTCAATTACAAAATATTGACAAGATGTCACAATATGAAAATAAAACGCTTCAAAATGACAAGAAATATAAAATGAAGATTGGCTTTGACACTTGGCAACAGTACGATTTTGTGCAGTTTAGAATATCATGGTTGTGAATGAATCAGTTTTAATGCTCCTTTTCTTAACCGTTACACAATATAAACGTTTCTTTTATACACCGTCATTATTGTAAAAGGATGATACATTGCATTTTATTGAAATATATTATTTAAAAACATTTTCGGAAAACTGAAAAGTATACTGTGATATATAAACAGGAAAAATTCATTAACTGTCATTTTCAAATGATATTTAGATTTTTTTTGTAAACGAAAGACAGCAATAATTAAATTCACTCTCGATTATATTCTCATTAAGACAAGCTCTTTTTAAAAACCGTTAATCACGCATTTAGCACTCGTTTATCATTTACAAAATTATCATGTAATTACTGACAGTCCTTTTATAATTATAAAATTTGCATGTTGCTTGTTAAAGATAACATTTAAACTAAATCATTTATTATTATCTTTTCTTTTTCAAATACTCTACACAACCGAGTATTGTTAAAGACTATACTTGTTAAAGTCCGTATTATTTTCTACGTTTGTGCAATGGTCGTTTATCGGTAACATAAATGCATAGTTACGTTTCTAAATACAAACGTCGCGTTGAAATAATAGCAAAATGTAGATACTCTTCATCAAATTTTAATGTGTGACCTATATATTCTTATATAATATACTTGCATAGTCCTAAATACAGAAGTATTTAGTTTCTTTGATTTTAGGTAAACAAAATCAATCAAATAAAGTTTTGTCTTTATACTAAATAAGAAAATTTCTAGATAATTGCATTTACAATGAATAAGTCGAAACTCTGAACTTAATTGAAACTTTCGGAAACTCTGGACTTAATTGAAACTTTCAGGTATCAAATCGTCAATTTGACTTGCAAACAATTTTTTTTGTCACGTACTGTATTAAAATTCATATCCTGAACGAAATTTGAATGGTGTTAAGAAATAAGGTATTATATCATACGTCGACATTTCCGGTATAATAAAAATCTTTCAACTCTGTTTTCATAATCTTATTGAATAAATTACATTAAAGTAATACAAAATTGCACTATTACTAAAATACAAAAACGATTCAATGTATACTCAAACATGTTTGTTTCTCATTTTAGTAATTCTCTATTAAAGCATTCGTTCATTGTACTGTTTTTGAAGACATGTAATGCATCAAGACCATGCTATGTTGACATTTGCCTTCAAGATAGATGCATTATGTATTAATCTAGATATACTTTTGATGCTGTGAGCTAGATATATGTTATGTTGTATACGTATATATTATATTATCTCGACGACACGCGAAACAAAATTTAACAACTCGAGACTGATCTTCGTCAATTACCTTTCCGTAAAATTAAGACATGTGTCACCTGATATCATTTTGTAACCTTCAAGCAATTGACAATCGATGAAGAATTCTAGAAAGGAGAGATCTACTGGAAGCAATGACAATAAGACAAATAGTTAGAAATCTGAGATTTGATTTCATTGGACTTGTGGAAAGGTGATATGTCGCATGCCTCCTAACGCCGGCGTAAGCAGTATTTCATAGTCAATACTAAAACGCTTTGAAATTTCCTTCAGATGATACATGATTGGGAGCAGATGCTCATATTTCATCTTGGTGTTATACAAGTTATGTGAGAGTGTTAAAGGTTTGCAATATTAATATAGAATATCTTCCAGTTGATATAATTTGAGAGACTTTTATAAGCTGGTACCTCTAAATTTGGTAACAATACATTGTTTTTTTATATTAAAATATACTCATATATATCGACCTTGTGTTTATACAAAGAATGACGCACATCTTCTGATATTGTTGATTATTCATTGTTTAATGTCATGGTTATTTTCTGCTTTCTGCTTTAATAAACGCTGATACTGTAAATAACGTCAAATTTTGTAGTGATTAAAGTCAATAAAGACATTTAAAATGCTCAATGATTTCAAATGTTATTTGCATTCGAAATGAGAATTGCCTTTAACAACATTTACATAAAATATATGACATATTTAACCAGATACGAATGTACAAAAATATAATTTGTAATACTGTTATAACTTTATTGCAAACATTCAAGAAAAAGTATGTTTTCAAGGGTAATGTTTCTTAAAATTAACATATACTGTAATATGTAATGCAGAAAATAACGTTTGTCTTGCTATTTACAAATTATGTTTAGACTAAGGAGCGGAAACTAGTTAAATATAAGAATCACAGTCGTAATCAATTGCAAGACATGAATGAAATCTTGATTTCGGAACTCCAATCACAATATGGTATCGTTGTATTTTGAACACTGAGTTAAATTAAATAAATAATTAAAAGTAGGATCTGTATGAAAACATGATTAAATGTACATTTTTATAAAATTTGGATGAGATATTTTGGTTATAACTTTCACTACGTCAATATTATTTCTTAAATATTAAGTGACATTTGTCTTGAATTTTATTACCGGAAGATACATACATTGTATTTTACTATATACAAAAACACATGTAAGGAAATTTTAGATTTTAGATCTTAGTCACCTTCAATAGAATTACATGTTTAAAACATATGATGTTTGTTTAAGTTACTACATTAATGTTGCATTAGTTTTTTGTTTAAGTTTTGACAAGCTGTTACCAATTTCTGGAAAAAAGCTGTTAACTTTGCAAATATCATTCTCTGTTTTCAAAATATGTGGTATTAAATTAAAATGGATTACTTTACACCATTACTTAAGTAATTGATATAGTTGTTGTTAAAATATTTTGATATTGTTTATCCATTCTTAGCATATTGTTCATTACATCTGAGGAACTGCTCTTGCGAAAGATGCGCACTATAAATTGTTGATAATGTAATTATATAATAATAACAATACAGTTGCTGCACATCGCACATCAATTCTAATTTTTTTTTTTTAAATTACAGAGGTGTTTTTTTTAACTTATTTTGACTTTTTCAGTACCTACAGAAAACGGTATATATACATCTTTTTCCAAAAAAAAATATCTAATATTCCACACATGATCTCTAACATTATAAAACTGAAAACGTATTATTATATAGCATTTCTAAATTAAAGACATTCTAATATATAACAAACTTTTGTATCTCTAACGAAAGCGGATTTCGAAATTTTAAATTAATATTTTAAATAGCCATTTTTTCAATATATACAAATAATAGGGGAAGTGATAAATACCATAGCTGTATGATATATGACATTTGTTGTTGGTTTTATATTATAAAAGAGATATACAGAATGCATCAAACTAAAGAAACGTGATATAGAAAAAGAATAACTTTTCTTCTACAGGCCTAACAGGACATTTCCATTTAGCAGTTCTAGATGTACGTAATTAAGTTCGTACATTTTCACTTTCGAAAAGATATGGCAATCAAGTGTATTTTCACACAATATATAGCATAGCATAAAAAAAAAACGCTAACACGCTAATATGACGTCAAATATGATGTCAATAAACAAAATGACATCAGGAAAATTACCTCTACGCTCAATTTAGTTTAATCAATTCACTTTTCCATAAGCACATAAGAATGGCCTTTAGTATGCTAGAATGGAAATATATTTGTCGTGCATTATAGTATAATAATGCACGGTTTTTCGTTCAAATGCTTTGTAATTAATAGGCCTTCGTAATTACATTCTAACAATCCGCATTTGAACTCGAACCTACAAAGTCATTATGCACTCAGAATTGATATAGATCTATGTCCTAAATATGTTATGAAGTAAAGAACAGACTATAAATAGGTGTGACAAAATATGTTTTTTGTGTAGCGCGTTGCTTGTAAAATTTTTGCATCAAACCGAAGTCACACTTAGGTTCCAGGACATTCCAATGTATAATTACTTAAGACAATTATCTTAAGAATGAACAAAATATGTTATGCGATGGATCATAGCTAGTTCTGTCAAAATTTGTGATACATTAAATGTAGTCAAGCTTTTAATAGAATAAGAAAAAATATTATCCGATCCAAAATTACCAATAAACCTTTTTTATTCGGATGTTTAAATTGAGAGCGTTAATATACCTTAATTATGTAAGAAAGTCTTTAGACTCATATGCATGTATAAACTGTAACTATAAAATATCAAAACAGTAACCAATCCAGACGAAACAGTTGAACGTTTGTGTATTGTTAACCAATTTCTTCTTTAAAAACAAATACATTATGTTTAAAATGATGTCTTTTCATACAATTTTCAAGGCAAAATATAAGTTATTTTCCTTTTAAAAAGTACTCAATATTTTAAAAAAAAAAAAACATGTGTTTGAAATACCAGATCGGATCAAAGATTCTTCAGTACATGTAATTAAACTTGACAATCACATTTAAATATTGTGTTTAGCATTTCAGATTTCTGAGTGTACTTGCTTTATAAAACAATTACAATCGAT
Organism: Ruditapes philippinarum; assembly: GCF_026571515.1. NCBI lineage: Eukaryota > Metazoa > Mollusca > Bivalvia > Venerida > Veneridae > Ruditapes > Ruditapes philippinarum. The sequence goes on from NW_026853385.1 coordinate 56,361, forward strand.
AGTGAAGGAGCCATATGGTCGCATATAAAGTGCTTTAAAATAATTTCTGTTTCTGATCATTGAAATTAAATTATGAATCATTTGTGACCGAAATAAAATGACATCTCATTAAGGTTTCGCTTATATTGTTCTTGTTTTTTCTTACTGAATTCGGGATTAAAATATCTAATGACAAATTCAAGAAAATAAAACAGCAATTAATATTATGACTCTAGCTGAAAATGAACAGTATACTTAATCTACATTTAAATGCCAATACAGAAAAATGAAAAAAAAAAAAAATAAAAAAATACATTTACTTTTAATAAACAAAATATGTACACATGTGCATACATATTCAATCGATTTTTTTGATAGTATTTTAATTAAGTTTTATTTTTTTGATATATAACCATAACCATTCTTTTCTATGCAATTATTTTATATATAAAAATGTACATGTTGTGCTGGTAGGATACTTTACAGCCTTACATTTCAATACAAACAGAATATAACATGTACGAAAGACAATACACTATACCAAAATATACAAAATATACAAACCTACAAAAGAGTAACCGTCCCTTACCACGCTGAACATGCTGAATATCTTAAAGTGACTTGTATATCTCTTAATCTGACACAACAACTTTACATCATCTTTAGAGAAAACTTGAAAATATGTACTGACTGAATAGTGATAAACAGACAGCACGGCTTTTTGTTGTGTACACTGTTGGCATGAATGGATTATGTTGCGCTCAGTAGACTAAAATTAGGGGACACCAACAGTCTACGGTATTATCTTTAATAGACGAAAACCTTAACAGTAACAGAATATCTTGCAGAAATTGAATAATTCCTCACGAAGTGTCAAATGTAATGCTGCAAAAACTATATACATGTATAACATTTCTTTTTTTATCTACAGTTCATAGTTCATGGATATTGACCTCTATTCTGCTCAATACTCTTCAATCTGTAAATTTAATGATAGAAAGTTCAATATATATGAAATACTATTGCAAAATTGATTTTTTTTTTCAACCTTTTGTAAGGTTTGGTTTCAAATCTGCCCTAAATTGTATGCATTTTTTTTTTATAAAATCTTTGCCAAAAGAATAAACATAATAATAAAGCATATATTATCAGCACGTGCGATTTTACAATTTTTTCATCAGGACTTGCAAAACAAGTTTTGCGTATATTTCATGTATTTTGTGTTGATCCTTATGACAGAAAGCGATGTATGTTTCCTGTTCAGGCCAAAGAAATTTTTTTGTCTTTGTCAAATAAAAATATATTTAATTGTTCTTTAAGTATTGAAAGACATAATTAAAGAAAACATAAAAAAGTAAAATAAAGTGGAGATGATGAAATTTATCAGCTTTATATGGCAGTTCTGTTCCTACGACCCCTACTTTGTACTGTCAAATACATTAAAGATAAAACAATAATAAAAGCTGATAAATTTCTTAACAAATTGTTTTTATAATAGTATTTGTATTGTAAAAATAATAATATAAAAAATAAAATGAAAAATATTCCTTTTCAGTTTCACGATATAAAGCAAAACGTCAGTTCTTATAAAGATCTATATGTATTTGCAATACACAACTAGCAAAATTCACTTAATTCTTCTCAAGATGTTACTATGAAAAGCAGCCCTACAACAGTAGAGAAATCGATTGCAGAAGAACCATAAATCGCTTTAACTTTGCTTTCAAAGAATTTCATCTCTTTTTATTTATTTTAATTAAAACATAACACATTCAAGGCTAAACTGATATTTCGTTAGGTTTTCGTAATCCCTTTAAGTTGTTTCTTTTTCTTACATACTGAAGATTGAATAGTTCTTTGTAGTTTTAACTAATTTTATTGTGAGTATTTTCCTCTTTCTTCTTCTGATCATTGATAGAAATTGATTGGTGTAAATGTTCCATAAACAGATTTTTAGATTGCAGTTTTCAACTTGACCCTCACGTGCCACTCTTAGAAGTAGAACAAAATTCTATTTCGTCTCTCTATCGCAATAAATTTCAAAATAATATTTTTATTGTCTGTCATGAAATGGTTTTACAATATAGTTATCAAATTGTATGCATTAGCATTTTAAACTAGTTTTTACTGCTATAAAAGACAAGATAATATCAATACTTCAATCATTTTTCTGGCGTTTTGATGAGTTTCACTTAAGCAATGCTAAGAAATTATATGTATACAATATTTAACATTAACATTTTTAAATGCATGACTTAAGACAAAATTCATCAATACACAAGAGGTAGAATTTTTTTCGAGACCGTAAATGTGATCATTATTCTTCTACTTGAAGAACAAAGTAATGACAGCTCTTTGTTCTAATAGAGATCATAAATCTTATGTCATGAGGGTTTTTTAAAGTTACAAAGCAGCGGGATATCAATCAAATAACTTTCACATCTACGGGTGGTGAAACGAACTATCAAAAAGCTCAAAATAAACGGTGATATTACAGTCCCAGTTTGTACTGACTTTTAAAAGTACAAATATGTTTGTGACTACCATTTGAAGTCTGTAAAAATATATTAATGCAGTATTTGAAAAGTTAAAATGTTAAATTTGTATACATTGAATTTCAAAGATTGGACAAATATTTATATATACTGTCATTTATTTAGTTTCAATGATCAATAACACAATGACTGTAAGTTTATTGTAGTTGCATTTTACAATCAATTGTAATGTCCCCCCCATCAATTTTTTCACCTTGTTTTGATAATTATCTTCTAGTTTTGTTTTACAAGATCAGCTATTATATAATTATATTGTTAGTCAGCTTTGGTGAGTTATGGAACATTATTGATAACAACAAATAAATACTTTAATAGAATCTTTAAAAGCTGTTAAAAATCCCTGAATTTGCAACATGCATGACATGTTTTCAGAATTTTCGAAATTAAATTTTGTTTAGATGTAAAATTGAATGGACTGATGCCAGAGTGTTTATACGTTCAGAAATGTAATAATAATGTCCTTCGGTTAAACAATGACCAAAAACTAGCATAATTCAAATCTGTCATTTCCTGCCATTTTGATGAGTTTAAATGTACATTCCGTAACCGATGTCAGCTTCCTTTAATAAATTTTTTTGATCGAATGCAATGTTGTTTATTTTCATATAGAAATAGATTTGAAGACACAGTCAAATTGAAAAAATACCTTTTCAAATGTACTTTTGCAATGAAATGCTTTCACAAAATCACATTTACTTGTTACAAATATAACTTTTCAAAATTATTTATACTACTCTACTGCAAAACGTGGCCGTCCATTTAGTACATTTTTGTAATGGCACCACAATAATTATATATATTTTTCTTCTAAATAAGTTCCCGATTCTTTCAAAATGTAAACGCCTTCGATTTGCTTGCTCAAAGTGGCACAAAGTTTAGAACTAGCCTTGTTTTGAAATACTTATCCATTTTGAATTTTATCATTATTGTAAAGATAAAGAAGTATTTGTAAAAACTAGCACACGACAAGTAGAAAAAATATATATGTTTCTTTTGTGAGATAAGCTGGCATTGAGATTAATTAGAGAACCTTTCGTAACATATGAGCATCGTCTTCTTACGAACTCACTTCTTGAGGCCTATTCATTACAATTAGATTCTCTATGTATTGAATGTCATTAAAGATGATAGAATCAGCCGACAAAAAAGTGTCTGGAATTGGTCTGGCCATATCAAATATTCAGGGCGTCTGTCGAGATAATAAAGAAATATGTACCGACTTCATATATAATTATATATGGTTCTACACAAAGTTCATATTCAAGTCAAAGAAAATGTGAACAATGTTGTTAATTTAATTATGTACATTTGAGAAAACAGCATGAAGTAAAATTTCTTTAAGAACATAAGAATCGAAAGAAAATATAATTTTGATAACAAACAGTTCTGAAACTGGGAATGAGGAATGATCTTAATATTTACTGACGGAAATATCATTTTTGTACATGTATATTTATGTGTGTTCGTTTGGGGGGATTTTAATTTCAATTCAATTGTTATCGACTCGTTTGCACTATCCTTGGGTTTCGGTTTATACAGAATTTATTTTAGTTTGATTGTGTAGGAAGCTATAAGCTTAGAGACACACTTTCGAATCCGTTTCGGGAACCAACTAGTACTGAGCAACGAGTGTAAAGTTTCTTGCTCAAAGAACAACGACTTGCCCCTGACGGGATATTTATATCTATAGGTAAACATGTTGTAGAAAGAATGAGTATGGGGAGATATATTTGTATGGGGAGATATATTTGAGAGATACATTTATGAAGTAGGAATTTAGAAACTTCAAGCATTTATCTTACTTTATAAACAGCAGTCAGATATAAGATTTCGTCGTAGAGTGACACAGTCAGTTTGTCTGTTCTGCCGATTTTTTGATTAGGTGTTTTTGTCAATATATCGTGCTTTCTGTAGTGTTGATTTAATTAGCAGCTACTTTATTCCGTTTAGGGAAATTCAAGAACTTAGCTGGTAAATTATGCACTATTCATAACACAAAAATATCCAGGATTTAGTTAAAAATATACCACAATATGTCATATCAACCGTAAACGATGAAGAAACGGTCCTACTTTTTTCTAATTACTAATACATTATGATAACTCCGTAATGAATCGGTGTTTAATATCTTAATTAGCTGCTTGTTACATTCATCTTTATATTTTCGTTTTCTTAACACACAACCGATCTGTGCGCAAGAACTTAAATGACTTTGTTTTTACCCATAAGTTTTTTTCCGATTTAATAAAGCAAATGTATTATCAACTATTTGTTTTATAAAGCACAAACGTGTTATTCTACGAGGGCTTTTTGAAATAAAAAGTCGCGTGATATTGTTCAGTTGCATATTTATGAGTGATTAAAAGACCAAAACAAATCTCAAAATGTACGGCTATATTTGATTTGGAACATATATTGGCGATTACAAGTTTGTGATTATCATTTGAAGTATGTATGGAAATTACTCTTAAAATGTAGCGAAAATAAAATTCAAAGAATATGTTATATAGAAACTTTATAGAGAACAGAGAAAGGTGATATGTGAGCAGTGATGCTGTATCACTTCAGTAGGAAAGAATTGCGTGATGTTTCTTGATCGTTTACTGATTGATACTGACATTTTGTTGTATGAAACAAATGCTTACTCTATAATTACTCAAAAGAAAATAGACTGTTTCACGCAAGTGATATTGTATCATTTGCCAGATTTATTCCGGAATTCCCTACAACGGAATATAACAGTTGCTAATTCAATCAAAGTCGTAAAAAGCAAAGTGTGTTGACACAATCACCTATCAAGACGTCGACAGAACAGACAAACTGACTTTGTCACGCCAGGATAAAATCTTATATCTGACAAGGAAGTGAAGTTGTCGAATTTCTGCTTTACGAATTTATGTCCCCATATTCCATATATCGGGAACATGTGTCAAAGTTAACATGTAAATAAAATGTGCAAATGAGTCCATCACATTTGAGTAAAACCAAACTTAATAAATTGAAATTAAAATAATTTATTTATTTGTAAAATAATAACTCCACATATTTACAGTAAATATCAAAATCATTCCCCGTGTTAGAATTTGTGGTATGAAAATTCGTTTTCTAAAGATTCTTTTTGTTTCAAAAGAATTTTAATATAAATTGATGATGATAACACAAAGCTTTGTTCCCGATTAGGATATGAACTTAGGATGGTATAATGTATAAGAAGTCGGTACATATTTCTTTATTACCTTGACAGACGTCCTGAATATTTGATATGGTCAGACCAATTCCAGACACTTTCTGTCGGCTGCTTCAACCATCTTTAATGACATTCAGGACATATAGTATCTAATTGTAATGAATAGCCCTTAAGCAATCTGTTTTTTGGACAGTAGATGCTCATATGAAAAGAAAGGTTCCCTTATTAACCACAATGCCGGACTATCTCACAAAATAGCACGCTACCTCACAAATAACACATATATTTTTCAACTTGTTGTTCTTTCAAAATTTTCTTTACCGTTAATAATATATTAAAATTAGGATCTATTTAATTGTCTAAATCACAATTGAATTACCTGATAAAGATATGAACTACTTAAAAGAATGTTACACTACTCAAAGTTGGAAATGGCCAATACCTGTTCATCTGGTTTAACTAAACGCAGTTCAAAATCGTTAAGCATTTCAAAACATGCCAATTTCCGAACTTAAATCAGGTGATTCACCGGCATTTACAAATTACGAAGGAATTGAGAAACAAATCAAACAATTATCTTTTTGACCATGTGCACTAAATGCAAATGACAAGTGTTAAAGTCATGCAGTTTATATTACTTTGAAATATAATTTTAATTACTAGCAAATGTGATTTTTTTGTAAAGGCATATCATTCGAATGAAGCACCTTTTTTTATTTGATTGAGTTTTAACGCCGAGACTTTGATTTAATTAAAGCTTAAAGTTTAAAGCTGCTATGAAAATGACCGGCGTGTTGATACACAAAGTAGTCTTCACGCTTAAAGTAACAGTTGCATTGATAACTAAACAAAGATGACTGTTACATAACAAGCGCAGTCACAAAAAAACCATCTTACCCATCACTAACATGATGATTTAATAAAGGTCAAAACCTTTTGACGCATACCTGGAATCCATATGCAAAATGATAAAATGTTAAATAAAAACAAAACGCACACCTTGTTTTATCTTATCTCACACAGCACAATTTTAAACTATAACTATCGATTAAGCTTTTAATCATGTTATTATCCTGTCTCTGCAATCCCTGGTTTTCAGTTCTTTCAGTGTTTTAAATATTATCTTATATTATCTAATGAATAAACACATAAAACGATGATTTATTAAAACTCGTTTTAATTTAATCTGATAATGCGCAGTATCTTAAAAAACCTTTAAAATGCGGAATGATAAAACAATGGTTAGGATCTAAATAAATGTTACCGCTAGCATAAAAAAGAATGGTGTTACAATGATGTATTTTGGATTATTGCTAACAGTCTTAGTCTCCGACTAAATAACAATCATTTTGATAAATTAATGTTTAAATGCATAAAAAACATTTCAATGCTTTTAAACAAAACCGTAACAAATCTGCTAATGAGGAGCTTTTCCTTTTTCTTCCAAACTATTAAGCAGCCAAATTGCTTCAATGCCTTCTGTTTCATGTTAGAATCTATTGTTTGCAATGATTTTTTATTTGACCGCTAAAGTAAATTAATCATCATTACCAAACATGATTTACTTTATAATGTCTTCTCTTAAGACAATATACCAATATCTTCCCATAGGGATAGCTGCTTGCTCAAAGAATTATATTGCTTAAGGTGACAAATGCTTCCCGAACCTGCACATTTGTCAATGAATTCTAATGCACAGTAAATAAAACGCCAACAAAAGCAAATATCTAAAAAATCCATCTCATACACTTGCGCCATTGATACTGAAGAACCCAAACTTAGAGCGCAATCCATGTTATGTACAAACCAAATATGAAAGAAATTATTCAATGAATGAAGGCTGCCTGAACAGAAGTGTAAAAACCTTTTTTATCGATCTCATCAACTTAATTTCTACCAAGGTGACCGCTTCCTCCTTCAAAAAATTTATGACTACCAAATATTTTTAATTGTCAAAATATAAAAGCCACCAGTCAAACATTAAAAGACAAATGCATCTTAGCAAGGTGATATTGACCTCAATATAAAAGGCAATATAAGCAAAGCTTTAAAGTAAGCATTGTATGAAGGATAATTATACAAAATTCAAGCAGGGTAGCATTTAAGTTCATGGTCAATTCACTTCTTCTCTTTTGTTGATGATTTAATAAATATAAATGTATAATTCTTGCACATTGCACTGTCTTTCACTTGCTTTTACCATTGAAATTTAAAGGAAATTCTTCCTTTTTTAATGGTTTTCTGAACGAGTGTGTGATGCACCGTCAAAACCATGGACTGACGTGCTAACATTTGGGGTTTATGTGCTTCTTCTTTGATATTAATGTGGCACTTTTCCACATAAACCAGTACAATTACCACTTCTTTTTAAACTAAGATTATGGACGGAATGAAGCTCATAGGCCATTAGATGTTTGCCCGGACGACGGACATACCAACTTTTTGAATGTAAAGGTTTTACTCAGATCTATTTATAGAATTTTTCCACCCGGCGGTTTATGTGGTTTCCTTCTTTCTTTACCTACGATTATAGACAATATGAAGGTTAAGAATAAATTATTGAAAGTTTGCCAAGACAGATGTACAGAAGAACAGAAGAACTAACTAACGGCGATTATGAGAAGCATAAAAGTGCAAAACAGTTGACGCACTTGTAAAAGGAATTACTTGTGAATCATATTGCATCATACCGATAAAGCAAATGATTAAAGCTTCTTGTATTATGTGCCTCTGAGTATTATTATACAACACATCAATCAAACTCGCAAAATGTCAAGCAAACCAATATCCTTCAAAATAAAATAATATTAAAATAATATTTGGATATTATGTCATTCATTTAACTATGTTAATATAAGAATTCAAGTGTAACGCAAGGATGCAAATTTATGCTCAAACTACCCAGTTAAGTTTAATCAATTGGACTATGTACCGATATAACTGAATATGTTAACTGAAAGTATGCTAGAAATGGAAATGAAAGAAATAGTTAATATACATCTAAAAATGAATTAAAGACCTTACAAAAATAATCTAGGAGTCATCAATTGTAAAGATACTAAAATCTTAAACATTAAATTTACATACAGTTGTTGATACATGGTTCTGAATTACAAAAATGCTGTAGACAAAATAAAATATGACTAAATAGTGACTTAAAGAACAAAAACTAATATAAAAAGGCGATGACTAAAAAAAGTATGAATGAGAATTTAGCCCATAAGCTAAAAGTCACTGGGATAAGATCTATCTTTTTTTTAGTTTCAAGTTGATACCTCAAATACCTTTTCAGCAAGAAAAATACATTAATTACAATAAGTAAAATAAATTCGAAAGTTTATTTAAGGCAAGAGGAAGGGTTCCTGAGCTCTAAACACTTTCTAAATACGTTCTCAAATACGGAAAAATACATTATCACTTATGAATTTCAGTCCAAATATTTTTAAATCATTAAATGTTTATGACAGTAAAACTTTCGATCTTTTGTGACACAAACACGACTGGCGTTTAGATGAACTTAATGTTTTTTATCTATTAAGTTAATGTTTTGATACCTTAAATACTTTCTCTATAGTCATCGGTAAGTTTATTTTGGTTATGAATTATTTTACCAAAGATCTGTTAAGTTTTAACAGTGCAATTCAAAATATGTCGCCTTTGATACATGATTTGATAATTCATGCATGTGAGACAAATTATTCCATATGTTTTTCCCCAAAAGAGATAGGTAGTTCTCTGTATTTAGCAATTAGTCTTAAAATTATAAACCACATTCGACCTCTTGCATTGAGGTTACCACGTCAATGCATTTCCAAACAATCAATCAATATAAAACGAATATTCATTAAAGAAGAACAAATTCCTTACCTTTGGTCAACTTTATTATATTCCAGAAAACAATACAGTACAGACAAAGCCATATATATTCTCGAGACATTTCGACAATGCTATCACTCGTCAGCTCTTAATTTATACCAATATGACTTCTATGGAGTCTACAATATACGTTTAGCTATTATATCACTTTATACTCTACGTTGTATATTGGTACATCTTTCCTTATAGTGCCTTATTGGCTATCTTATTTTTTTCCTCTATACATAGCGCATTAATATATAAGCCTTATTAAAGTGACCTTGCTCGTGATCAATAAGTCTTGATTGTGAATAGCGATCTTTGTAGCTTAATGAATGCTTAATAGGCTATATCATCGCTGATATTTTCAAATTAATGAATGTCACAACATCATCTATCGTCGTTTGTTTGCCCTTTATATGCTCATTACCTCTTGATATATAACCTCATACGTCGTGATGATAGCTTCTTTAACCTAGTGATACAAATTAACTATATAATAGTAAATGTAGGAGTTGATTATATAGTTGATTAAATAGATTTGCCAACAAGCTTATTTTGTTTTTTCCCTGGGATTTTTGTTTACTTTACATGCATGTATATTAGTGATAAATGGCAATATGTTATGATAATTGTTACGAATATTGATAAAGAATGTATAATATTTCGACAAGTATGCTGTTGTTGATGTTGATGCAAGGGACTTGGTGTAATGAATTAAATAAAACTTATACTTTATGCTGTTGGTTTCTATTATGAACATGAAAGTTGATTGAAAATTGCGCATAAGAACCTCTAATATGTTTAAGATGGGACACATTAGACATTTTTTACCTGTACAAATGTTTTTATTTTTACTGTATTTCCTTTTCCTCTTTAAATGAGAAAATGTTTATTTTTATATATAATTAAAAGTCAAATATAAATACAAATACAATTTGTGAAAATGTTAAAATATTTGCAGTTTGGCAAATTGATACTAAGCTTAATACTTCATAACTAAATCAAGAGCCTTTGTGTAAAAATGATATGCATTTAATTCATCAGTTTTAATATTGTGAAAATGCTATTAATTTTGTATTTCAGCAGTTTTGGAATGTAGCTCAGTAATCTTAATAACATAAAATGTCGGTTTAACTTAAATGGAAGTTTTGTTAAAACAAAAATCGATGTACATGGGATTTCTTTGAATATACCTATTTTTGCGAAAAATCTACGAGTATTTGTACTTTAGCAAACGAAGTTAAATTTAATTGCTGTCATAGAATCATTTTTATATTTAGCATTAATTTTAAGGTAAAATATTTTGGTACTGTATGCATTGATGATAAAAATAGTATTAGTTAAAAAATTGATTAAAATAAATTGGTCCATATAGGAAGGACTGTCAAATAATTTTGATTATTGTGTATCATTAATTTAGTTAACAACAAGCCACAAAAGACTTATATTCATTTTTATGTTGTTGATAAAAGTACATGCTCCGATCAATGTAATATATTTGTATGATGTAGCAGAAAATACATTATTCCAGAATGAAATATAATTATTCATCATAAAAAAGTTCATACTAAATAACTTTGGACTCTATCATTATTTTACATCAATAAATAGTTTATAAGAATATCCAAATGATACATTTCTATTCATTTTATCAATATTGGAAAATTTGACTATTATAGAGCAATCCACATTGATTATATGGGATTACAAACTGGTTAGTTATAATAAATCACTAACTGTTTATTATACTGAATCACTAACTGCTAAATCATACCGAACCAATAAGAACATAAAAATACTGAATCACTAACTGCTTCATTATACTGAATCAACAAGTGTTTTATATTGAATCACCTACTGTGCAATTACTAGTATACATAATCATTATCGGCCTAACTCAAAGTAAAGTGATAAAAATAATTTTAAACGTTTAAAATACTTATGCAGGAGGCAGTACAAAATATTGTAATCAATCTGAAACGAGATTTTCTGAAAATAAAAGGAAGTGTTACTTAACATTCGATGTTCCCAGGGACTGTTTTTCCTTTTATCTTCCATTTCCGCTTAGTACAAACTCATCATACAATAATAAAGTGGAAGATAAAACTTGATTGATACGACAACTGTATGTAAGCAAGCTATAAAGTAATATTGTTCATTTCTGTATCTTTAGCATATGCCTATATAACACCGTCTAATGCATTAAATATTTCATGGGCTGAGACATTCCTTGACATATCATGCACCTTTCACGGAGAACAAGACAAATATACTCTTGTGTAATGCCTACCAGCAATACAGATATTTGATTACTATTCTTAAGTATATTCTTATTACTTTATTATTTGTTTCATATTGGCTATTTTATCGCATTGCACTTTTACAGTTATCTTTGATGACTATACCATCTTCTAAAGATAAAAATAAATACAAATATCATCAGCTATATATATAAAAGATCTTTACTCTTATCATGCTAAATAATATGAATAAACTTGAACATCTATAAGTATTGACGATACCGTTTGTCATTTCTGGGAAAAAATTTCAAAACATTTACTTACTGAATACTAGTTGCAGACATTGTAGACCATGATCAGTTGTCAACTCTGGTCTTGGTCTGCATTGGTAGAATAGGTAGAATATGTTACCGGTATGGTTTATGTATCATTACTTATTGCTTTATTATTGTTTGAATGTTAGACATATGCCTTCCCAATTAAAGTTAGTACCGAAATATCACACTTTACAAATAATGTTTTGTTCTCCAAACAAAAAATGGTATCAAGCAAGTTATAAATTAGATATACATAATATATATGTGTTCTCTATGTATGAGTTATAACATTTTTATACATAAATCACATAATATCAGATACAACGTTAGCTTATTTATTAACAAGAAATCTTTTTTTTTTCGTGATAAAGACACAAAAAGTAAGCATTTTCAAAAATAAATTTTTGTAGCTTCCGATTGCAGTAATATTGAGGGTAGAGGTGCGTGTAGGAGTTTCATCGAGATACCCAGGTGCTTGTTTTAGTTATATCAAGGAACTTAGTACACTATACAAATGTCCTGTAAAACGCTTTTATTCACACCAAAAAGTGTTACGTATCCATATTTCATTTCTAAAAAACCGGTCTACCGATTAAAAAGTTTGGGTTGGTTTGAAAGTCTGTTTGATATTAGTATGATAAAAGTCTGACAACCTAAGAAAAAAAAGCATCCTTTTCTTGGGTACAAATTTTCGTGACTTGTTTATAAAACATGATTTTGATCTATATCCTAAAAGAAGTATAGCACATGCGTTTCTATCGCGTGCTACTGAAAATATTTCCCTGCTGTCAAGTTATGAACAAGTAATCTATAATATTAATAATATCTGTCATATGTTGCGGTTCGGACCGGAATATCCGTCCCGAGGTGACCCGCCCATTGGGCGGTAACGAGGCTTGCCGAGTTACCGCCCATGGGCGGGTGACCGAGGGACGGATATTCCGATCCGAACCGCAAACACATGTCAGATATTTTTTCTTGCATATTCTACCAAATTCCATTAAATTTTAAATTCTTTATCTTTACTTTCAATGGAAATTTATATCATTACAACCGTAACTACTTTCTCACAACAGCGTATGAATTACAACTTTATTCATAACGGTAAAATTACGTCATCCTAAGCGTGCCATTGTACAGCACGCGACTCATCTGGCACCCCCCATGCCAGATGAAATTTCCGGTATGGGTAAAACTCACGGAAACGCCAGTCTGATATGCAAGAAATTATGTTCATAGACTATTATTGTTTAAATCATTGTCAAAGCCATTAAATATATATCAAATATCTTCGAAACCGAAATAAAATTGCAAACTATTATTTGTTTAATTATAGTATTGTCATTTATTCAATTTTGTTGAAACAATATCAGTACATTTTAGAAATTCATGTTTGTTTCAAAAGTCCCCAATCATCAATTTGTCACCGGATGGTTGCCGTTCAATCATTCTTTGCTCAGTTATACATGCATATATGTATGTGTTATTGTTGAAGTATACATTACAATATATTAGTATATAAGCGTTCTTAAATCCAAATCAAATACAAGTTATAATAAAAAAAATCATACACGTTGTTCTCTTTGGCGATAAGCTAAATGAGCACAAGAGTATTTTGATTTACTCTAAACTACCATAAATTTCTTTAATTGAACTGATATTCCTTTATATAGTAAGATGAAAATTTCCTCACATACAAAGTCAGACCAATATCCCCTTAGTACTGTTACATATCACAAAGACAGACATTTTCCCTGAATAATTAATATACTGAGACAAAGGCGTGTGATAATGTAAGAAATTATTGAAAGAAAAAAAGGATACAATTACACAGTACTGTGACATATTATATTTCCTGCCAGTTTTCTGTCATTAAACCTGTTATGTTGAGATTGAGCATTCAGAGAAAGCTATCGGTTTGGGTGCAATGTTGTAGAATAATGTACGGATATTGTTGCTATATAGACACAAAAATGAAATCTCAAAGGCATTCAGGACCTCTACGATAAAAAACAAAGCATACACCCGTTTATTTTTATATTGTTATTCTAACATTATGATAGAAAGTGAATCGATAAAAATACATTTAACTAAAATCAGATTTATTTGTATTATTTTCTTTGTTTCCAAACATTTATTGACGAATAACAAATCAGAAAAATTGTCTTTGGAGTGACGTAAATAATGTTAAGTAAAGATGTTATTGATTTTATGGTTGTAAGACACTCTGTACTTAGATTCCTGCAATTATTATTCATTGAGAATAATACTGATCAATTTATATTTATATAAATCAATTAGCAATAACTCCACAGTACATTTATAGCAATGAATTCAATTACATCGGTATACCGCTAGAGTAAAACTGAGTTGAGAAAGTCTTCGTTTCCCCACCTTTATTGTTTGTAGTTTAATGACATAAAGACCAAACATTATAATATTTTTCTGCAGGCTCGACCTGTAATATAATTTGCAAGATTATTTTTTAAAATGATCTTATATTATATAAAGTTGTTATTTTCATTTCAGGCAAACTACATGTAGCATTAACATTCTGAAAAACAGGACTCCCTCGGAAAGCATTAAGAACAAAAATGAATTCGAGCATTGGGTCTTTTCATTGGAGGATGTGGGAAGTGGTACAACTCTCTCATTCCCTAGTTCCTGTTTACTTAGTATTAATTCCTTAAATAAGTATTTATAAGCTATGTTCCTTTATGAATAAACAAGAGTATCAGTTCGTACTGAGAAAAGTAAATATTTACTTGTACAGAATAGCTGTTATTATTACATACATAAAAAATGGAGTTGTTGATTGTTGTACGGCTGTCCGTGTTGCTTTATAGACTAAAAGACAAACAATTAGAATAGTTCACATATTCTCTACAGAAACACTGTATCATGGTCATTTCATAATACTAAACATGCTTGCATCGGTATCAAATATCGTTTCTTTTTGTACCTATTGCAAATTCCACTGACTCGTTGTTTCTAAAAACAGAGGAACATAAAGTACGTTTAAGGCAGTGGGTTCATATTTCATTTACCTTATATGTATGTGTCTGCGATAGAGCACAGACAGAGGCAAAAACATTTCTAGACTATTCTAGAATTAATAGTACAATTGTTGTTCTTTGGCATCGCAGTGAATGAATTGGTGTTGTAATCTATTTATACTCCGCATGTTTTACGACAGTGTCAAACATCATGGCAATAATTTTAAATTTTGTTTCTTAAAAAGTTAAGCTAACTTTTCATATTTCTATCATATTAATATGAATAATTCATTTTAAAATACGTTTCATCAGAAAAAAT
Source organism: Ruditapes philippinarum (assembly GCF_026571515.1). Classification (NCBI taxonomy): domain Eukaryota; kingdom Metazoa; phylum Mollusca; class Bivalvia; order Venerida; family Veneridae; genus Ruditapes; species Ruditapes philippinarum. Next base: position 71,812 of record NW_026853385.1, read on the forward strand.
AAACGACTACAAATACAGTATAAGATATAGACAGGCATACCCGCAAACCCATATACATTTGTATGAAAATATTAGATGGTAAACGTCATCATCTTCAACAACAACGACACAACACGATCAATAATGCTTTGAATTATTCTATTATTTCAGTTTCTTAAAATATATGCTTAGAAATGAAAACTACCATCTCATTATTTGTCTGATTAAATTCAAAGGGGATATTTGACAAATTATTTGTTTGTTTGTTTGTTTCATTTTACGCCTTTTTCCAACAGTATTTCAGTCATATAGGCGGTTGACAATTTTGTCACACGACACAAACAGAGCTGATTTGACATTAAACATGTAGTTCTTACATGTCTTAAATTGGAATCCGGCGCATAATATAAAAAGTTATCTACTAAAACATTATCAGCAAGAGGTCGGAAGAGCATACCACTTTTTCTTAATCCTATTTAGTAAGTTTAAAAGTTTTATTTTAGCACGGCGTGTTAAAACTACTTGGTTTATAGTATTTAGTGCATATCATTTCACTCTAAAACTAAAACATTCAATGACAATTATTTTCACATTGTTTTGCGAAACACAATAATTGAAATTTTTTCACATTCATAACAATTTTTTTGAATGATAGTTTTAGATTCACAATACATCATAATTATAATATTATGTACATGTAACAATATTTGGAGTCCGTTAGCATACGTCTTTAAAAAATGCTTGTGCAGACTCAATCAAACCGAGTCTGCTATTCTCTTGTAATTTTGTGGTGATTAATGCTTCCGAGGGATCACTTTGTTTCCAGATTTTCATCTTTTTAAATTATCTATCACATATAAAGGAAATAAATCATTTTGTATCTTTTCACGTAGTATCATAAACAGCATCGTACATCTAATTCAGATATTATCTGGGATTGCTTGTAAATCGTTCAATTCTTACTTGTTACAGTAGAATTGAGAAAAATTTTTCGAAATTTTTAGTGAAATGAGAATTTGATGCAAAATTGATATGTCTGTTACTGACCAATCAAGATGGTGTTGTGCCAGAAATGTTCTTTATGAGCTATTTTTTTGTCAAAGTGTTTGAGCAAATATCATACTTGGCCATGTTTGTTTAATTTCTTCCAACTTCATTGTCGACCTTTACTTCTAACAATCAAGACATTTTTATAAAACTTTTATAACAAATGGATAGAATGGTTTGATACAATAATATATTATACAGCTAATATATGCACACAACCATTTACATAATGCCACATAACCTTACAAAAGTATAGCTAATACTATACATGTATACGTACATGACTAAATACATGTATGGCTATTACGTAATCAATCTTACGAAAAATCGTAACACAAAATTTCTAAAAAAATGTAATGGAATGCATGAAACTATATACAACTGTACATATATATGATATTCAAAACTACAAAACTATGTATAATATCATGCAAAATTAATCGATCTACCTGTTTTTAATTCCAGAACAGTCTTCAAACACATACAACACAATATCCAGGAATAAATCGTCTTACATATCATCATGCTTCAAATATTTCTGTCTGTCAGTTACTTTAACGTCTTCCACATCATTCATAATATTCAATAATACGATAATTCACAAAGGCTTTCTTGCCTGGCAATAAATATCAAACACTTAAAATATCTAACACTTATCGGGTCTGCATGTTGGATTATTAATCATCGGTTATTGTAATCAGAGAGAACAACAACTGCATTTATCTTTGATGAAACTTTCTCCTATACTCAAGTCCAGTTCACAGAATTCTGTGCAAGACATTTCGGGCAATGTTCACATAATTCAAATTAAAGATTATTGTTAAATCATTGCAATATTTTGCATGTATTGATACAAAACCTATATGAATATAGATTTCACTGCTTCGAAAAAGTTAATGAATAGTCTTTCGCTTTTCATTGAATGATGTTGTTATATATATACTAATAATACGTTTATAAGATTTTGACATTGGATAAACGCAAGGTGATTGCATTCTCAAGCTTGCTTCAATTGTAACAACTGTCCTTTATCACATTAAGGTTGATCAAGATGAAGATCCTTATCACCGAACAGTATAAAACTGTGTCAGACTTCACTCTAAGGTTACCTGAATGTATTTATGTATACTTATGAAAATTTATGTATGTATAGTAAATATTTTGTTTGAACATATTTTATTGTACCAGAACATATGTTTTTCTTCTTTTCATATCTCATTTATTTCATTTCAGATACATATATAGTAAGTAAGAAAAAAAAGATAACCTACATGTGTATGTTATATCATTACGATTGCATTAAAGCCCCTAGTTAGTCGAGATGAAATTACTCCGTTTATTCTGGATGATAAAGCCCGTCAAAAAAGCATTATTACTTACTTACTAAATAAGTAAGACACTGTTCTAATAATACATCTTAAGCTGTATCGGCAAACGTAGACAAATAACTCATTGTGTTATGTTTTCTATAAGACAATGTCTATTAAAAAGACGTAAATAATTATATCTTTCAACAGCAACATTTCTTGTTAAAATTAGTAAATAAAGTATACTTCCTAAAAGAGAAGACAATATTGAATTTTCGCTACTGAAGTCAGCACATATCGATGATTTACTGCAGAAAGAAATGAATATTGAACGGTGGATTGAAAGAGTTTCATTGTCCTGTAAAATGTAGTACATCTTTATTGTAATAGTTATTTTCGTTGATTAGCCTGTAGGAAGGTTCGGCTTTAAATCTATTAAAACATAAAGTTATTGTGCTAGGTGTTCTGTTTTAACTTCAGGAAATATGTAAATAAGACTTGATATAATTATTACAATAAATTTACCTTTCTAAGTAAAGTTCTTAACAGTTTGGTTCCTAGACTGATTCCCTTCATACCGTGCTATAGTAGTAACACGGGCAGGTAACCCGAACCAAAGTATTTCAACTTCCAACATGGTACCACGGTTTTTTTCTTTTTAGAGTTATTCTTTATTTTCAATATCGGAATAAGTTTAAAATATATCGAACTCGACATTTTAATATACGTAAAATATACGTTTTCTCCACAATGCAAAGATTTAAAAAAATCATTTCATCTTCAAAACTACAAAAATCGGTACGATTCCTGTCTAAATTTGGAAATTGGTATTATAATTGTATTGCATTCGATTTCGTTCTCTTGAATGAACCAAACTCTAAGAATAATTGTTGTAACTGGAATAGAAATCGTTTTTAACTATGCACGCCCCTTTCAAGTTAGAGAAAACAGGCTTTATGTTTAATCAATTCAGACACGTTTTTTTTACTTCTCTTCTTTATATCTTAGAGGTTCGTCTTTGAATATTGTATATCTTTAAAAAAATGAAAGAAGTTGTGTGGCTTATTATTAAGAGTACCGGTTTTTTTTATCTTTGACTTTTGTTCGGTTTATCTACAGTAGTGTCACATTTCGGTTATCCATAAGACTGTTATTTTTCATTGTTTTATGAATCAATTCGTTTATAAATTAGTGTAATAATCATTTTTTTAAGTATGTTTTTTCTTATAATTTTATTTATTTTAAACTAGCAAATGAATAAGGCAGTGTTTCCGTTCTTGAAACTAATGAATCTAGGTTTTTATTATGCTCGTTGTAAAGCAACGATTTACTAAACCAAACGCGTTAGCTTTCGAGACAGATCCTATATCTTAATTATAATGAATGAAAGTACGAACGTAAGTTATAATGAATGAAAATACGTACGTTAGTAATAATACGAATGAAAGTACGTACGTATATATACCATAATTAATTAGCTTTCGTTTCGTTTTCTTTAATGTTCGTTGAACTGTTGCGTTGCTGTTTAAACATTGAGCAAACAAGACATACATTTCTGTCCAATATTTTATGCAAATCTGATAAATGCACCTTTACAATTGCATTTTACAATTTACAAATGCATTTTACAGTTGGACGCTACGCTTTCCTCTTTTGATTGCATTTGACGGACCAAGTTGGAGACTCTATGACGGACAGTTCTTAAAGCCCTTAGGGACTGAATTGCCTGACTATTTGTCTTCTTCCTTGCTTCTTCGGGCCTTTGTAGACGTTCGTCTTGTTACTGTGTCTTCCTTTGTATCAGTTATTAAATATGTTGAGATATAGAAACCATGTTCACAGAAACAGAGAAGGTATAAATGTGAGGGAATTAATTAATTCACATTTATAAACGGCAAATCATATATTAAATTGTGGATAAAAGCGTATCATAAAGAAAACATTTAAATGTCGTATATAAAAAACAGTTCAGAAAGAGTATTGTATGAAAAGCTGTGATATTTGAGTCAAATTTAAATATTTTTGTGAAATCTCTCCACGATCATATCTGACTTTGACACTGCAATTTTTATTTTAAAAAATGCTTATCTATATCAGCATCAACACAATGATATAAAAACATTGAAATGAGTTTTCTATAATAAATATCGGTTATGTCTAACGGAAAGCTTTAAACGAGCTTCATATCATAAATGTCGGTTATGACTTATGGTATTTCATCGACCTATATATTAAATATTACATGGGCTTAGACATATCTTGACAGACAATATTGGCTATGTCGAACATCTTCAACCTTTAACCTTCTGAAATGGTGTAATGGATTTGACCTGCTTTTAATTTAAAGTTACGAACTCAGTAAGGTATATCTTCCATCAACTTATGTATAATGTTCATAACCGTTTACCTTGAAGATTAATTCACTGTAACCCTATATTTTGATACATTGTAAGGAGATCTTAAAAAAATAAAGACGTTTATATATTTTTGAACGGTGTTAATGCTTATAAACAGGTTCGTGAACAGGTTGATATTTACCGCACCTGCAATATTTCAATTATCCTTTTTTTTGCGGTATCAAATGTTTCCATTTTTCTATTTTTATAAAGCAATATGCCTCCATCTCATCATATGTATAAAATAACACAGAATGTATCATTCTAAACATTCAAGTGTTTGAATTAGTATGCAATTAAATACACTTTTATAACCAGAATATTGATTTAGGTGATGAAATTAGTTTGGTCGTGAATTGCTTTGTTTATTTTTTTATCTGAATGCCAAACATTTATACTCAAATAACTCATCAGAAAACATGTCTTTGGAATGACGTAAGTAATGTTAACTTCTTTAAAGCAAAGATGTTATTGATTTTGGCAAGGTAATCAGTATATATCGATGATCAATTATAGGATGAAACAAATAGTATACTGTAAACTAAACAATGATTGCCTTACAAAGGTTTATAGCATCACAGTGAGATTATTTAACTGTTTACTTGGTTGTCAGATGCATACAAAATCTATACATCATAGTGTATTTTATACCAACGACTTAAACCTATTGTTGGTGTTAAATCAAAGACATCGTAAATACCGCTTAAGTATAAGTGAGTCGAGTAAATTTGCGTTTCCCCATATATTGTCATTGAAGTCACCTTTATTTGTAGAAGTGTAACGGCAAAAATTTTTAAAAATGTTTCTACGTGTTCATCTTGTAATATAATTGCAATTATTCAGAGGTTTAAAAAAAACAACAACAAAAAACAGGCACATTTCTAGTCTTTTCTAGAATTAAAAGTTCCAGTGTAGTACTTTGGCATCGCAGCGAATAAATTATTGTTTTTATCTGTTAATACGCCGCATGTTTTTATAAAATTGGTACAATCATGGCAATAATTTTAACTTCTCTTTCCTAAAAAGGAGTATTGACTTTGCATATTTTTATCATATTTGTATTATCAATTTGTAATGAAATTGATCAGAGTACAAAAATTGGCTACTAATACAATCTAAGGTATGGTGAGGGATACCCGCAACAGCCATATACATTGTACAAGAATAATAAATTGTTAACATCATCATCAACAACAAGAACGACAAAAACGTTATCAACAACGCTTGAAATTACATTTGTGTATTCTCTTTTCTTCGGTTTGTTAAAAAAGATTATTAGAAATTTTAACTGATTGAATTTATGGATGATATTTGACCAATTATCACTACACTCAAACAAAGCTGATATGACAATATACATGTAGCTGTTAAATTTGAACCCAGCGATAAAACTGAAAATGTTATTATCTGTAACATAATCAGCAAGAGGTTAAAAGAAAATACAACTTTTTCTAAACACCAATAGTTAAGTAAAGTTTTATTTAAGCACTGTGTGCTACAAATATTATGTTTAAAGTATTTAGAACATATCCTTTCAATCTATAAGTAAAACATTTTATGACAATTATTTCACATAGTTTTGCGAAACACAATAGTTGAAAATCCCTAATTTTTTCACATGCATCACAATAATTTTTAAACAATAATTTTAGATTCGCGATACAGTATATATTTTCATGTTATAATTTGTGAATCCCTTTAGTATACGTCTTATTAAGAGGCTTCTTTTTATCCGTCACATCTTCGATTTGCAGGAAACAAATAATTCTGTATTTTGTCATGTTGTATCATAAACAGCAAACAACATCTTATTTAGATATTATCTGACAATTTTCATCAATATATTTATTAGTTTACTGTAGACCGTTAAATGCAAGAAGACTGTTTCTTACTTGTTTCAGTATTGGGAAATAATTTTCGAAATTTTCTGTAAAATGAAAATTTGAAGCTAAGCTGCTATGAGTGTTACAAATCTTACAAGTGTTAAAATGGTGTTGTGGGCCCAAAATGTTCTCTCTTGGCTATTATTTGTCAAAGTATTTGAGCAAATATCGTACTTGGCCACTTAAAATATCAAACATTCTTTCAATTTCAAATATTATTTGACGTTTGTTTAGTTTTTCCAAGTTCTCTGTCGACATTTACTTTGTTAATAGTCAAGACTTTTACATAAAACTCTTAAAATGAAGGGTGAGTACAGTTGAGTTCACACTAAAGGTTACACAAAGTGCACTAGGAGTGCACTAGATGTGCACTACTAGTGCACTTCAAAGTGCACTAGTAGTGCACTACTAGTGCACTTTTGTAGTGCACCAGACCTATTATATGTATTAAGCAGTTACCTTTTATTTCAATGAATAGCAATTTGACTTTTACAAAAAGATACATAAATATAGATATCTGTATAATAGTTTTTCATAATAAATTTGAAGTTGTGAATATTGGATTTTGTAAAATATGGCGTAAAATATTAGAACAATAATTTTTCAGTCATTAATTTTACTGATTTTGTACTGTTAGAATAAGTAAATATAAATAATTATAACTTTAATGTTGATAAGTACATAAATAAACAAAATTAATCGATATTTAATATGATTCTATTTATAATCTGGTAATGAAATATGAAACATTGAAAGGCTAATTCAACAAAATTCAGTCAGTTTTTTGTTTGTTTGTTTGGGAATTATACCAATTAGTTATTTTTGATCTGAACTTATGGTTGTTTTAGTTGGGTAATGATTTAAAGCATTAATAGCCTTTAATACATTAAAGAATTAATATGTTTAAAATTGGACTAAATTTTGTCAATTTTATCTCATTTATAATCTCTCTTACCTTCTCAAACTGAGAATTACCTAAGATTAATATAAATGATATATATTATTCTGAAAATAAATATTTATATATAATGGTGGTATGTATGAAATGTGGATTAAGTATTGATATATGTGGATTAAGTATTGATATGTACATGTAGGACACTAGTATACTTTAACTGACATGATCTTCAATTCCATTTTTGAGACAACACCAATCTTTTTTTCTTTTTTTATGCATTGTAACAAAATTATGCAATATTATTATTTTTAAAAGTTTATTTATATAAAATGCAAAAATAGTTCAGTTTTCTTTTTTATTTTTGTACTACTTGTATTGAAATTTATTTGCACTAACATCCAGAGAATACAGAATTTACATTGCCTACTTATATTTATCATTTGCCTTTTGTTATTTACCCTGAGGGGCTCTCTTATCAGCACGGTACTAGCAGGGTACTATATTTACACCAATACACAGCATGACTTTTGACACTAAGCTTAATCTTCTGCAACTGCTTTCTGCTCATGTATGATTTTTTATTTACAAAAAGATCTGCATTTAAGTGAAAAGGAAGTTGCAAAAGTTTTATAATCATGTATTTAAATATTTTCTTTAAAATATATTATCTTCTAAATGTGTTAAAACTGACAAGGCAAATTTGTCAAATCAATAATAGAAAAAAATAACATTTCCCAGTTCAGAAACTAAAAGATGCTGCAAATTTTAATGCAGAATTGCAAGAAATGTGGATAAATATTGATATGAGGTCTTTCTAGAATAGTTAACACTGATATTGATTTTAAACCAGTTTTTCAAGATAAGATTGGAAAATTCCACTTCAAAGACAATAATGACAATAATATCTAACATGCGTTTATGCCATTATGATTATTTTTTACATTTGATTATACAAAAATTATAGTCATTTATCTATGTCTTACATGTATTTGAAAAAAAAAACACGAAATTTTAAATAAATATTGCGTACATCTGCATTTTTGTTATTTACCCTGAGGCATGAAAACTATCGCTCTCAGAAAAATACCAATACACAGCATGACTTGAGACTATCCTCTTGTATAAAAGCATTCCCTTTATACATGAAATTTTTAATATAGAAATCTTGAATAAAGTTATCAATTTTATTTATTTCATGGAAAATTTTTAATGAATGATATCTTTAAAAAGTATGCAAGCATTTCATGGTTGAAAAACATGCAAGCATTTCATGGTTGAAAAACATGCAAGCATTTCATGGTTGAAAAACATAATAATTTTATCACTGTGTATGAATTGTTTTAAAATCAATGCATAAATATTCTCTTTCAATCTTGAACATGAGGAATTGCCTCTTTCTTAAGTTATATATTGTTTTACAGAATGGCAAGAAATGTGGATAAATGGATAAATAGAGAAAATTCCGCTTTAAATTGAGACAATAATATCTAATATGCATTTATGCCATTATGGTTTTTTTGTATATTTTTTTATTATACAAACATTATGGTCATTTATCTTTATAACTAACTAGCCTGAGTGCCAACGCCTGATAAGCCTCCCAGGATTATGTCTAACATGCATTTTGAGAAAACCAGGGACTTTCAATGCATTCTTATAATCTGCAAATTTGACTGTTCTTTGTTATTTACCCTGAGGCCCTCTTATCAGCAGGAGAGTGGTATAATAAAAACAGTCCCTCTAAGAAAATACCAATACACAGCATGACTTGAGATTTTCCTCTTCAATAAAAGTATTTCCTTTATACATTAGATTTTTAACATTGAAATCATGAATAAAGTTATAAAATTTATTTATTTTATGGATAATATTTTAATTATTTTATCTTTAAAACATATGCAAGCCTTACACAGTTGATTTATCACAGTAAATTGATTGTTTTAATATCAATGTATGAATATTCTCATGAGGAATGTCTCTAAGTTATATATTATAGAAATAATATTTTAGCTTAAATATAAACCTTTCCTTGATTTGTTTGAGCGTATGAAAAAAGTAAATGTTGTTACAAATTTCTAAATTAATCGGGCCAGAATTATCTCATTGATTTTCCCATTTGTATATAAAAAAATTGAAATACATGGTCATTAAAAGAAAGCTTTAAAACACTTTTTTAATTATCCATTACGGAGCATAATTAAATTTAACCTTATTAATTCTATAAATTTGATTTTAAGGGGTTTTATTTTACACTTACAGTTAAATACTGGTTAATAAAAAAATGTTACAATAAGTAAAAAAAAAAAAATTTTAAGCTTTAACATAATATCACCTAAAATGTTAAAACTGCTGATTTTACTTAATTTACTTATTATATTCATGAATAGGCCATATACTAGTATTCCAAAAGTTTTTTTTTACAGCAGCTTTACAATGGATGCCCCCTAGCTGTCACTTGATATGCAATATCCAATAAACCATTTAGTTGTCACCTTCCCTGGCCAGCCTTGTCATATGGTCTAGTGCACTAGAAGTGCACACGGTGTGCACTTTTAGTTCAGCTCTAGTGCACTAGAAGTGCACAAGGGTGGGAAGTTTAGTGTGAACTCAACTGTATGTTTAATACAATAATTTATTACAGAAGCGGATCGGCTTATTATATAAGCTGATCGATCGGCTAATATTTTTATATGACCATATAGTCTTATAAAGCTCTTATAAAGCATATAATAATATATACATTTATACGTGCATGACAATATACTTTTACGGCTATTAAAAAAACAACTTATGATTTAGCGAAACACATTATTTCAAACATAAAATTGAATGCATGCAACAATATAACTTATATAATATGTGGCGGCATGGCCGATAGGTTAACGCGTCGTACTAGTAATCTAATGATCGCCAGCCGCATGGATTCAAACCCTGTCAAGGGCAAGTCGTTGTTTCCTTCAGCAGAAAAACTTTACATTTTTAACTCAGTACTGGTTGGTTCCAGGAACGGATTCGAAAGGTTGTCTAAAAGCTTTTAGCTTCCTACAGAATTGAACTAAAATTAATTTTGTATTAACCAATATAAAACTTTATAAATCAATTCTACATATTTGTGACATTAAGCAAATATCAAACCATAAATTTTATATAATAGCATGCAAAACTAACCGACCTACCTGTTGTTAATTCCAGAACATTCTTCAAACACATATAAAACAATATCCAGGTGTAAATGTTCTTACAAATCATCATGCATCAAAATATTTCTGTTTGTCAGTTACTTAAACGACTTCTACAGCATTGCTAATATTAAATAATACGATAATTCACAAAGGATGTCTTGCCTGAAAATAAATATCGAACACTTATCGGGTCTGCATATTTGATGGTAAATCATCCGTTATAATAAACAAATAGAATAACAACTTCACTATCCTTTGATAGAACTTTCACATATACTTAAGTCCAGTTCAAAAAATTCTGTTCAAGACATTCGGGCAATGTTCACATAATTCAAATTAAAGATTATTGTTAAATTACTTAAACTATATGAAAACAGTTTCAACTGCTTCGAAAAAGTAAATGGATAGTCTTCCGCTATTCATTGACTTATGCTGTATCAAATATCAACCAATAATACGTTATAAGATGTTGACATCGGATAAACGCAGAGTGAATGGATTTTCCAGCTTGCTGCAATTGTAAGAACTGTCCACAATCAATTAAGGGTTATTAAGATGAACATTTTAATCACGGAAAAGTACAAAGCTTTGTCAGACACCACTGTAAAGTCTAATCAGGATCTATATAGATGGCTTAGGCTAACCAAGTTGGGTTTCAGCAGGGTAAGTGTTAACAACGTTGGATACAATATAGCCTTTGACCTAGAGGTTGGATATTGTAAGGGAATTATAACTTTAGCATGTATGCACTGAGACTGCTTACAAGGGAATACGTTAGAAGTATTGACAATTGTCATCTTGTGTATTACTTTTCGTAGTTAAACGTTCTTTTTCTTATCTTTATCAGTTGACTTGAATATCTTACAAGATTTAATTTTCTAATTGACACTGACTGAAAAGGGATGAACAAGCTCTTAAATATTCATGATACTGTTTTAAAATTGATCCCAATTGTTATGAAATATTTTCCTCAACCTATGTTTTTCTTCTTTTTTTCATATCTCATTCATTTCTTTTCAATTACAAATAATCATAAAAAATAAATAACCTACATGTGTATGACCTATTATTACGATTGCCCCTAATAAGTCGAAATGAATTAACTCACATCCGTTTATTCTGGGTGATATAACCTGTCAAGAAGCATTGTTACTAACTTACTAAGTAAGTAAGACACCCTAAGCTGTATATATAGGTAAACGTAGACAAACAACTCATTGTGTTGTGTTTTCTACAAGACAATGCCTTAAAAAAGACATAAATTATAATATCTTTCAACATCAACAATTCTTGATAAAGTTAGTAAATAATGTATACATCCTAAAAGAGAAGACAATATTGAATTTTCGCAACTGAAGTCAGCACATATAGATGATTTACTGCAGAAAGAAATGAATATTGAACGGTGGATTGAAAGAGTTCCATTGTACTGTTAAATGTAGAACATCTTTATTGTAATAGTATTTTTCGTTGATTAGCATGTAGGAAGGTTCGGCTTAAGATTTATTAAAAACATAAAGTCATTGTGCTAGATTTTCTGTTAAAACTTCAGGAAATATGTAAACAAGACTTGATATAATTATTATAATCAATTTATTTTACTAAGTTAAGTTCTTACAAGGTTAGCTTTTAAAAAAGCTAGTAGCGACTCGCTTCGTAATTTCTTTCCAGGGGCGTGTTTAAATGTAAAAATGACAGTTCTGTTAGCTGAAAAGACTTCAGCGAACATCAAAATAAAAGTGACATATAAAGTTAAGGAAGCCAGTTCTCTCAGTTTAACAAAGAGGAATATGAGTATATATGAAGATGTAAACAGATAGAACGAAGTCCCTATGTCTATGCACATTTACTATATGGCCTGTTGACCTTGACCAGAAAAAAAATAGATAAGTAGAATTCATAAAAATGTCTCTTTATACGAAGTTAAGTTGTAATATGTTATTTAGTATTGGAATAAGTGACAGATACAAGTCCTAAAGTAAACACAAGTTGTCTATCAATTCAGCCAGAAAAGCCGGGATCCTATTAAAAAAATAGGATCCCGGAAATTGACCAGTTCAAGAATATAGTTTTCAGAAAAACCGGGATCATATTAAAAAATTAAGAGATCCAAGGAATTGGACAGTTCAAGAATATTGTTTTCAGAAAAGCTGGGATCGTATATAGGGATCCCGGGATTTGAGCAATTCAAGAATATAGTCTTTGATTTTTCCAATTAATTAGGCATATAATTATAAGTATTGTGATTTTGTTAATAAATAGCTCTAAATATATCTATATCCTAAGTTAAATCAATTTAACTTTCATTACATACAATAAAAAAACTTAACGTTTAATGGCCTTTCATTACGACAATAATCAACACAAATATAGTTTATTAGTTTTTTCCCTTATTATCGTATACGATCCCGGATCCCGGGCGTCCCGGATCCCGGCCAGTAAATACATACACTAAATACCGGAAAGGATAAAATGACCGGAAAAAAGGAAAAAGAAAAAAATGCACAGAACCAGATGTCGTTTATGTTAATTAACCAAACGAAAACTTACTACAGAGTAAACAGGACTGGTGAAATCGCTAAATCAAAAGTCAGTGTAAATATGATTTACTGAAAAGAATCCATGAAAACAAACATTTTAATCATCAATATATCTTTGCGCTCAAAACAATACTTGCTGCTTTTTAAATATGGCGTGAAAATTGAAGGTTTTTTGACGCTATATAAGATCAAATTTGATTGGCTAAATAATTTTGGATCCTAGCTCTGATAGATAAATTTTGTAGAAAGCTGGAAGCTAAGCTTCGATTAAATTTTTGGATTGATTCGGAGTTTTAGGTTGTTTCTCAGTAAAATCCTATCGTAATACCGGCTCGCCGTGGCGAGCCGGCAACAGCTTGGTTCCTAGACTGGTTCCCTTCATACCATGTTCTAGTAGTAACACGGGAAGATAATCCGAACCAAAGTATTTCAACGTCCAACCTGGTACCAAGGTTTTTTCTTTTTAGAGTTACTCTTTATTTTCAATATTGGAATAAGTTTAAAATATTACGAACATTTTAGTAAAATATACGTTTTCTCCACAATGCAAAGATGAAAAAAGAATCATTTCATTTCTTCGAAACTACAAAAATTGGTTTAATTCCTGTCTAAATTTGGAAATTGGTTTTATTATTGTTATGCTGTCGATTTCGTTTTCTTGAAAAAACGAAACTCTAAGAATAATTGTTGTAACTGGAATAGAAATCGTTTGAACTATGCATGCCCCTTTCAAGTTAGAGAAATAATCAATTCAGACACGTGTTTTTTTTACTTCTCTTCTTTTTTTCTTAGAGGTTCCTCTTTGAATATTGTAAATCTTAAAAAAAATGAAAGAAGTTGTGTGGCCTATTATTAAGAGTACCGGTTTTTATTAATCTTTGACTTTTGTAAGCTCACCAGGACATTGCTCAGGGTGAGCTTTTAGAATCGTTGAATGTCCGTCGTCCGTCGTTTGCCTTCCGTCGTCCGTCCACACTTGTTCGTTAACACTCTAGTGGTCACATTTTTACCTCAATCATCATCAAACTTTGTCAGGATGCTTATCTAGTTGATAGCTCGGATGTTTTCGAACATGGGTCATCTCGGATGAAAAACTAGGGCACAGGAGCTAAAAATAGATAAACCTTGTTAACACTATAGCGGTCACATTTTTAACTCAATCAACATCAAACTTGGTCAGGATGCTTGTCTAGGTGATAGCTCGGATGAGTTCGAACATGGGTCATCTCGGATGAAAAACTACGTCACCGGAGCTAAAAATAGGAAAACCTTGTTAACACTCTAGCGGTCACATTTTGCCTCAACCATCATCAAACTTTGTCAGGAGGCTTGTCTAGGTAATAGCTCAGATGACTTTGAACATGGGTCACCTCGGATGAAAAACTACGTCACTGGAGCTAAAAATAGAAAAACCTTGTTAACACTCTAGCGGTCACCTTTTTCCATTAATCACCATTAAACTTGGTCATGATGCTTGTCTAGGCGATAGCTCAGATGAGTTCGAACATGGGTCATCCCGAATGAAAAACCTTGTTAACACTCTAGCGGTCACATTTTTGACTCAACCAACATCAAACTTGATATGGATGCTTGTCTAGGTGATAGCTCGGATGAGTTTGAACATGGGTCATCTCGGATGAAAAACTAGGTCACAGGAGCTAAAAATAGAAAAACCTTGTTAACACTCTAGCGATCACATTTTTGACTCAAGTGTCATGAAACTTGGTAAGGATGCTTGTCTATGTAATTGCACGGATGAGTTCGAAAATGGGTCATCTCGGATGAAAAACTAGGTTACAGGAGCTAAAAATAGAAAATTCTTGTTAACACACTAGTGGTCACATTTTGGCTCAATTGTCATCAAGCTTGGTCAGATGTTTGTCTAGGTAATTGCTCGGATACAAGTTCGAACATGGGTCATCTATCGTATGAAAAAGTAGGTCACAGAAGCTAAAAATAGAAAAATCTTGTTAACACTCTAGTGGCTACTGTTGTGATCTAAATATCCTGTAAATTGGTCTGAAAGTTTGTTTTGATGATTTTTAGGTCAAGTTCGAACATGGGTCACCTGGGATCAAAAACTAGATCACACTGCCCAAATGTGGAAAAGCCTTGCTTACATTCTAGTGGTCACATTTTTGACTCGATTATCATCAAACTTTGTCAGGATACTTGTCTAGGTCATTGCTTAGATGAGTTCGAACATTGGTCATCTCGGATGAAAAACTAGGTCACCGGAGCTAAAAAAAAAAAATCTTGTTAACACTCTAGTGGCTACTGTTTTGATCCAAGTATCCTGAAAATTGGTCTGTAAATTTGTTTTGATGATTTCTAGGTCAAGTTCGAATATGGGTCACCTGGGTAAAAAACTAGGTCACACTTCTTAAATATGAATAATCTTTGTTAACACTCTAGTGGTCACATTTTTTTACTCACCTGTCATGAAACTTGGTCAGAATGCTTGTCTAGGTAATTGTTGGGTCAGGTCAGCGATCTAGGGCCATCATGGCCCGCTTGTTCGGTTTATCTACAGTTGTGTCACATTCTCGGTTATCCATAAGACTGTTACTTTTATCTGTTTTATGAATCAATTCGTTTATAAATTAATGTATTAATCTTTTTTTTAATTCATTAATTTTTACATTTTTTACTAATAATTTTATTTATTTTAAACTAGCAAATGTATAAGGCAGTGTTCCCGTTCTTGAAACTAATGAAACTAGGTTTCTTTATGCTCGTTGTAAAGCATCGATTAACTACACCAAACGCGTTAGCTTTCGAGACAAATCCTATATTTTAATCATAATACATGAAAGTACGTACAAAAGTTATAACATGAATGCCCACGGATGCCCCCATACGTATACATACCATCATTAATTAGCTTTCGGTATTTTTTCACTAATGTTCGTTGAATTGTTGCGTTGCTGATTAAACAAACAAGGCATACATTTCTGCCGAATATTTTATGCAATCTGATAAATGCACCTTTAGTCCTTTACATTAATTTCGCATATTGATGGGATTGACATAAGACTGCTGTTTATAACAGCTATTCTTAAGTGTGATAATTTTACAGTATATATATTTGTATATAAAGACACTTGGATAATTTTAAATAAACTAATTGTAGAATTAAAATACCACGATATTTGGTGACATTTGGATTTCTGATCTAACTGATGTTCTTCGTACTTGGAAAAATACTAATTAAATAGCAACAATAAGATTACTTTAAATGCATATTATTAATATTAATATAATCATATATTCAATAATGAGTCTGAGCATCATTAATTAATTATTTGGGCTCTTAACTTATCACAAATACAATATCAAATCATTTTTAATTGAAATTAAAATTTGTTCCGCGATATTATAACTTGTCACATAACCTTCGATTTCTGACAATTTGATACATAGGAAAACTTGTAATATAATTTAATTTAATGTATGTTAGGTACGTGTTAGTGTGATTTCTATACTACTTTTGTCCTGCTTCTTAATAAAATATGAAAAAGTATAAATATATGTATCTAGACAAGTTATGAGTACAAAAGATAAATGGTTTAACATTAACATAAAATACGGTACTTCACTTGAAAATATGCATCACTGTATGCATAAATGTCGGTATCAGATGTTAATATGAAATTGTTTCGAAAAAAGGTAACAAAATAAATAGTATTGTAAAAAAGCTTTTTCAATGTTCAATATTACCATAAAATCTAACAAATTATTTCTATGTTACTGCATATCTACAGCTTATAAGACCCCTCACCGTCTAGTATGTCACAAGATTCTTTCAATTGGTCAATGTGAAAAAGTTACCCGGTGTGTTTGATTGCGACTTAAATAATTCACGAGTCCTTTCCGTACAACTGGAAACTTGCATTATGACCTTATCAGGTTTGTGTGTATTAACAATATCAAGTATCATATATATCTGTTCATTGTTTTCTTTATATACTATTATTGTGAAAATCATTGTCAAAATTATTATCAAAATACATTTAAGATCTCCAAAACTGAAACAAAATGTATCGGCTTTATGCAATTTTGTTCAAACAAAATCAAAACATTTTACATTTTAGGAATTTATGTTAGTTTCAGAACAGGTCTTAATGATTAATTAGTCGGTTAACTTATTCTTAGCTCAGTTGTACATGTATATATCTATGTGAAATTGTGAAAAGTATATATTACACTATACCAGTATGCAAGCATTTGTAAATCAAAACCAAATAATAAAAATAATAAGCATACACGTTGTTCTCTTTGGCGATAAGTTTATAGAGTGTAAGTGTATTTTGCGATACTCTAAACTACCATAAACTTCTTTTATTTATCTGATATTTCCTTTATATAGTAGGATCAAAATTTCCTCACTTACAAAGTCAGACTAATATCCCCTTAATACTGTTACATATTACAAAGACAGACAGTTTCCCTGAATAATTAATGTACTAAGACAAAGGCCTGTGGTAATGTAAGAAATTATTTAAAGAAAAAAGGATACAATTACACAGTACTGTGACATGTTATATTTCCTGTCAGCTTTCTGTCATAACAAAGATAAACTTGATATATTAACACAGAAATGTCAACTCATGGGCCTTTAGGCTTAAATAATTAATTACAAAGGATAATGTTGATTAACCATTATCATTTACCATTGCAAGAGAACAATTGATAAACACGCGTAATAATAAAATTAAAATAATTATATTTTCATGCTAGCATTCTGATAGAAAGAGAATCGATAAAAAGACGCTGAACTATTGTAAATTGGTTTCACGTCATATCTGGCGTCCCTAATGTAAGAATTCGCTCCTTATCCAGGGTAAATGTCGTGTAAAATACACAAGATTGTTAAGTCTGTTGAAAAAAAGTCGCGAAAGCTTGTTTGTACATGAATATGCATTTGTAAATAATTTTTTGAGGTGATGACGAAATGTCATAAATTTGCTGATCGAGATACAGATTTGACAAAATGATAGTTAATATTAACTTTATTGCCATTAATATAAGCATATATGATTTCATCATTTTCACAAGGTAACAGTAGCTTTATTATCATCGACGTAAGCATGATAAATTTTATCATTTTTACAAACGTCTGTCTGATTATGAAATACAATCATGTTAAACTTACCTCAGTTACATTTTGTCTATAATTTAAATATTAGCTTATACATACTGACAGCATAATGTACAGAGAATGTTATAATTATACAGAATGTACACCATGAATCATAGTGTAAAATATATGTCTGAGACAGTACTTGCCAAATAATTTCCATATTTATTATCACTGATTTGTGTTTTAAATTATATTACATATTAGAGTTTCAAATATGGTTAATATTAATAGGACGTATAGACCCTTTCATTTAAGACCGGATTCAAGTTGTCGCCTTTGGATGACGTCATGGGGGGTTACGGTGAACATTGTCGATACAATTAAGTGCAATAATAGAGGGATATCTTTCTCTTGTAAGATTGGCAGATTAAAATTACCAACATGTTGTGAAATTGAATGAAATATTACATAAAAAAAATGTCAAATGAATAAAAATGTTTACTATAATAAGGTTAACGATTTGTTTTAATACTAGACTGGCAAATGGTTTCCATTTTCGTTTGATTTTAAATAATAAAAAAGTGTCGCACCTTGTTTTTACCAGGCAGTTAAATCAAACTAACTTTCTTATACCAGAGATGAATATAGTGTATTTATATCTCTGCTAATAAACAATACCCAAGAGATATTTTGAGTTTCAAAAATGTAAGTCTTCTGTAGTTTCGAAAAACGGCTGCGTAATAATTAATTGCAAGATAATGGTTGATTAAAAGCATTACTAAGACAAAAAAAAAACAACAAAGAAAAACATTAATATAAATCTATGTTATTTCAAAAAAATGTTCAGACATAAAGAGTAAAAATTCTTTTTGAATGTACATGACTTTATACTGTTTGTGTCGGCAAAAAAGAAATTATTAAAAAAATCGTACATCACGCCAATATATAAAAGCTGGTAAAATGATATTTTCAACTTGATATCATTATTTCATTCATATTCGGCTTATTCAATAATTAAAAAAAATCACAAAAAAATTGTGAAACACGTACACAGAAAATCGTTAATTACTGAATTATAATTTTACGTATTTTTGACTGTGCCAGTTGGTTGTCATTCTGGAGTATCAAATCAGTAAAGTATGACCAATTAAGTCTCGAGGATGATCCATAATTAAATTCAGACCATAAATATGTTGCCGACTAACAAAAGTCACGTAATAATCTGATGTAATGTTATAATTCTAAAATATGCACAATGGTGATTTATGATATCACAGCCAATATGCACCCTGTTAATTAATATGTTATGGCCCAGTGGTGCTTATATATGCACATCTTTTTATTTATTAAATAAGTTACTGGGAAAAGGTCTAAATTTTTATCATCATAAGAATAGATTTGTAATATCAAAATCATCTTATTATCGTCTGTTGCGAATATAAAGTTATAAAAGTCATTGCCACATGGTTTTCGTTATTTCATCAATATTTATAAAATTATATCCTTCACTGGTTCTTTGGAATAATTTTTTATATGGCATAATGAAAAAGAATCAGTAAGTGTTGACAGATTGCATTTTGCTATTGTTCTATAAAAGCTTGAAAAACAATCATTGAAAAACATTGGAAATCTTATTTTCATGTGTGTCACAAATACGCAGGAATTTTATAAATGAAGAACCTAGAAAATGACCATTTAAATTTATACTAGGTAATTTCAGTGTGTATGGATGTTTATTATACATGTATATTAAAATTTGATTTAGTTGCTAGCTTTTTATCCTGGCATTAGAGAAAAACTAATAAATTTATATATTCACTTTGAACTTCCGTTGTTTTACCTCGTAGCGAGAATTAATCTCAATCTTTGTTTTTGTATTATTTTTTTTTATTGTCTTGATATTGAATTAATGTATGTATAAGTAAACTTTTTCATGTTAAAACTATCATTTAACGATCAGTATTTACGCATTTAACTTTTAAATAAGCTAACATTCTACGCGGTCTGTATAGTACGATCCCACATTTACGTCACATCCGGTAAGGGAAATAACTCTTCCCTGACCTTTATCGCTTAAATGAAAGGGTATATACCATGTTCACAGAAACATAGAAGGTATGAATGTGAACGAATTAATTACATGAATGCTATATATTCACATCTAAAAACGGCTTACCATATATTAAATTGTTAAAGAAAAAATTAAAATATCATACATAAAAACAATTCTAAAGAGTATTGTGTGGAAAACTGTGAAACTTGGGTTAAATCTAAATAAATTTGTGAAATCTTTCCACGTTCATATCAAACTTTGAAACTGCAAATTTTATTTCAAACACATGACGACCGGTCTATTAGTTTCGGCTCTTAATTTATATCAGCATTAACACAATGTTAAAAAAACGCATTGAAATGAGATAAGCTTTATATAATAAATATTTGTTATATCATATGGAAAGCCTTAAAGTTATTTCATCGACCTACATATTAAATATTTCATGGGCTTAGACATACCTTGACAGACAATATTGGCTATGTTGAACATCTTCAACCTTTAACCTGCTGAAATTGTGAAATGGATTTGACCTGCTTTAAATTTTGAGATCTTCAAAGAAATAAAGACGTTTATACACTATTTGAAAGGTGTTAATGCTTATAAACATGTCCGTGAACAGGTCGATACATACTGCCTGCAATATTTCAATTATGCATTTTCAACGTTATTTTTTTTTCTCAATTTTTCCTATTTTGAAAGTATGAACATACACATATAAAATTAAATACAATTTTATAACGAGAATATTGATTTAGGGACTGAAATCAGTTTGGTCGTGCATTGCTTTGATTTTTTTCTAAAATCTAAATGCCAAATCCGAAAAATTTCTTTGGAGTGACCTAAATTAAAGCAAAGATGCTATTGATTGCCAAAGTAATCAGTATATATCGATGATCAATTATAAGATGAAATAAAAAGTGCACTGTAAACTAAACAGCGATTGTTTCATAAAGGTTTATAGCAGCATAGTACTATAATTAACATTTTTGGTTGGTTGTTAGATACATAGCCAATATATTTGGTCCTAATAATATTGATCAATTGGAATATTTATGCGATTAAATACAGCTAGAGTATAACTGAGTTGAGATTATTTCGTTTGCCCATATATTGCCATTGTAATCACCTTTATTTATTGTAGTTTAACGGCAAACTCATAATAATATACAACTAGTTTATCTAGTAATATAATTGCAATTACTAATCATATAATTTTAAAGATCAAATATATATTAAACATATTTGATAAAATTTTATGTTAATCAAACTGTGTACAACCTAGCATTAACAATCTGGAAAATTGAAATCCCCAAGGAAGCAATTGAATAATAAATAAATTTAAGCCTTGGAGTTTGTGGAACATGCTCCAACTCTCACATTACCTAGCACCAGTTTACGTAGTATTAATGCCATCTTAATGAGTATTTATATTTCCGAGGGATCACATTGATTCCAGATTTTTATAATTTATGTTTCTTGACACTTAGGATAATAAATGAGAATGTTCACATAATTCAAATTAAAGATTATTGCGAAATCATTGCAATACTTTTCATCTATTCATATAAAAACTATATAAATAAAGAATCAACTGCTTTTAAAAAGTAAATGGATAGTCTTCCGCTATTCATTGAATGATGTTGTACTTAATATCAACCAATAGTACCGTAATTCGATGTTGGCATCAGATAGATGCAAAATGAATGATATTTACAGATTGCTGACATTGTAAGAATTGTCAATAATGTAGTAAGGTTGGTCAAGATGAGAAAAGTTTAAGCAGCAAATAGGATTAAGCTTTGTCAGATTTCCCAGCCTCTATACAAGTGGTTAAGCTTTGTCACACTTCACTGTAAGTTGTAACGAGGCCCTATATTTGTAGCTAAGTTTGTCACACTTCAATGTAAAGTCGAACCAGGCTCTAAACTTGTGGCTAAGCTTTGTCACACTTCAATGTAAAGTCGAACCAGGCTCTAAACTTGTGGCTTAGCTTTGTCTCACTTCAATGTAAAGTCGAACCAGGCTCTAAACTTGTGGCTTAGGTTTGTCACACTTCACTGTAAAGTCGAACCAGGCTCTAAACTTGTGGCTAAGCTTGGTCACACTTCACTGTAAAGTCGAACCAGGCTCTAAACTTGTGGCTTAGCTTTGTCACACTTCACTGTAAGTTGTAACGAGGCCCTATATTTGTAGCTTAGGTTTGTCACACTTCAATGTAAAGTCGAACCAGGCTCTAAACTTGTGGCTAAGCTTTGTCACACTTCAATGTAAAGTCGAACCAGGCTCTAAACTTGTGGCTAAGCTTTGTCTCACTTCAATGTAAAGTCGAACCAGGCTCTATACTTGTGGCTTAGGTTTGTCACACTTCACTGTAAAGTCGAACCAGGCTCTAAACTTGTTGCTAAGCTTGGTCACACTTCACTGTAAAGTCGAACCAGGCTCTAAACTTGTGGCTAAGCTTTGTCACACTTCACTGTAAAGTCGAACCAGGCTCTATACTTGTGGCTAAGCTTTGTCACACTTCACTGTAAAGCCGAACCAGGCTCTATACTTGTGGCTAAGCTTTGTCACACTTCAATGTAAAGTCGAACCAGGCTCTATACGTGTGGCTAAGCTTTGTCACACTTCACTGTAAAGTCGAACAAGGCTCTATACTTGTGGCTAAGCTTGGTCACACTTCACTGTAAAGTCGAACAAGGCTCTATACTTGTGGCTAAGCTTGGTCACACTTCACTGTAAAGTCGAACCAGGCTTTATACTGGAGGCTACGCTTTGTCACACTTCACTGTAAAGTCGAACCAGGCACTAATTTTTTGTGGCTTAGCTTTGTCACACTTCACTGTAAGTTGTAACGAGGCCCTATATTTGTAGCTTAGGTTTGTCACATTTCAATGTAAAGTCGAACCAGGCTCTAAACTTGTGGCTTAGGTTTGTCACACTTCACTGTAAAGTCGACCCAGGCTCTAAACTTGTGGCTTAGCTTTGTCACACTTCACTGTAAGTTGTAACGAGGCCCTATATTTGTAGCTTAGGTTTGTCACACTTCAATGTAAAGTCAAACCAGGCTCTAAACTTGTGGCTAAGCTTTGTCACACTTCAATGTAAAGTCAAACCAGGCTCTAAACTTGTGGCTAAGCTTTGTCTCACTTCAATGTAAAGTCGAACCAGGCTCTAAACTTGTGGCTTAGGTTTGTCACACTTCACTGTAAAGTCGAACCAGGCTCTATACTTGTGGCTAAGCTTTGTCATACTTCACTGTAAAGTCGAACCAGGCTCTAAACTTGTGGCTAAGCTTGGTCACACTTCACTGTAAAGTCGAACCAGGCTCTAAACTTGTGGCTAAGCTTTGTCACACTTCACTGTAAAGTCAAACCAGGCTCTAAACTTGTGGCTTAGCTTTGTCCCACTTCAATGTAAAGTCGAACCAGGCTCTATATGTGTGGCTAAGCTTTGTCACACTTCACTGTAAAGTCGAACAAGGCTCTATACTTGTGGCTAAGCTTGGTCACACTTCACTGTAAAGTCGAACCAGGCTTTATACTGGAGGCTACGCTTTGTCACACTTCACTGTAAAGTCGAACCAGGCTCTAAACTTGTGGCTTAGCTTTGTCACACTTCACTGTAAGTTGTAACGAGGCCCTATATTTGTAGCTTAGGTTTGTCACACTTCAATGTAAAGTCAAACCAGGCTCTAAACTTGTGGCTAAGCTTTGTCACACCTCAATGTAAAGTCGAACCAGGCTCTAAACTTGTGGCTAAGCTTTGTCACACTTCACTGTAAAGTCAAACCAGCTCTAAACTTGTGGCTTAGGTTTGTCACACTTCACTGTAAAGTCGAACCAGGCTCTAAACTTGTGACTAAGCTTTGTCACACTTCACTGTAAAGTCGAACCAGGCTCTAAACTTGTGGCTAAGCTTTGTCACACTTCATTGTAAATTCGAACCAGGCTCTAAACTTGCGGCTTAGGTTTGTTACACTTCACTGTAAAGTCGAACCAGGCTCTAAACTTGTGGCTAAGCTTTGTCACACTTCACTGTAAAGTCGAACCAGGCTCTAAACTTGTGGCGGCTAAGCTTTGTCACACTTCACTGTAAAGTCGAACCAGGCTCTTAACTTGTGGCTTAGGTTTGTCACACCTCAATGTAAAGTCGAACCAGGCTCTATACTTGTGGCTAAGCTTTGTCACACTTCTTTGTAAAGTCGAACCAGGCTCTATACTTGTGGCTAAGCTTTGTCACACTTCACTGTAAAGTCGAACAAGGCTCTATACTTGTGGCTAAGCTTGGTCAAACTTCACTGTAAAGTCGAACAAGGCTCTATACTTGTGGCTTAGCTTGGTCACACTTCACTGTAAATTCGAACCAGGCTTTATACTGGAGGCTAAGCTTTGTCACACTTCACTGTTAAGTCGAACCAGGCTCTATACTAGTGCTTAAGCTTTGTCACACTTCACTGTAAGTTGTAACGAGGCTCAATACTTGTGGCTAAGCTTTGTCACAATTCAATGTAAAGTCCGATCAGGCTCTATACTGGGGGTTAAATAAAGGTGTCTTAGGCTTATCATGTTCCGTGTCAGCAGTTGGGTATAATATAGCCTTTGACCTAGAAGCTGGGTATTGTAAGAGGATAAGAACTTAAGCATGTATGCACTTCAACTGGCTTCAAGGGAAAATATTGACAATTGCCATCTGGTGTATATTTATTTGTCATCCCTCTTGAAATTATTCCGACAGAAAAAACGTGTCTTTTTTCAGTCGACTTAACTTATCTTTATCAGTTGACTTTTTTTCTTGACATAGGCGGAATTGGTTTTCAAGGATATCTTCCTGGATTGTTTGAATTTATCTAATCTATAACAGATTTGAATGAAATGAAAGAAGTATTTTAGAATACAGTTGGACTAGTTGTCAGCCCTTTTGTGATTACCTCTCCACATTATATTACATGAGTACAATGCTCTTTGTCTGATAATGAAAAAAGATAGTAAGTACAATAAGGAAATGACAAAAAAAATGTTGTTTGAAAGTTTACTTTTAATAACTTAAAAGGAATGTGCATGCTCTGGAAGGGTCTATGATATTGTTTATATTTGATCCCAATATTTATGAAATATTTAACGGATCTTATTCTTTTTGCTTAATATTATATCTCAGTTACATAAACAGTTAACAAGAAAAATAATAGTTGCTCGATTGCATTAAAACTCCTAGTGACTATGGTTATGTATGGTTATATAAACTTACAACCTTTTATATTGGGCCATAAGACCTGCTAAAAATCACTTTAAGAAAGTGCGAGTCTATTCTAATGCTCTGTCGACAAAAAAAAACATAACTATTACAATAGTGAGAATAATTGTATAAGACAATGTCTCTTCCATTCATATCCTATTTTGTAAGAATATTTGAAATGGTTTACACATATTGTAAATTGTAACATGTATTTATATAGTCGGGAAATAGAATTTGTTTAAACTAAATGTAGACAAATAAGTCATTTTTGTTATGTGCTCTACAACAAATTGTCTCGCAACAGCACATAAATAATGATATCTTTCATCAGCAAAATGTCGTGTTAAAGATAATAAATAATATATACTTCTTAAAAGTGAAGGCAATATTGAATTTTCTCCAAGAGAATCAGCACATATCGATGATTTACTGAAGAAAGAATGAATATTGCACGGTAGATTGTAAGAGTTTCATTGTCCTGTAAAATGTAGTACATCTTTATTGTAGATTTTATTTTATCTCATTGATTAGTCTGTAGAAAAAGTTAGGAGTTTGTTTCAGATTTGAATCAATTACTGACGTTAAATTATTGTGCTAAATTTTCTGCGATTCAGGAAACTTATTATATATCTATCCTCTTTTTAGTGCAAGTGGATATTAACTTAAATGAATACCACATTTGTAGTTAGAATAAATTATTTCAAGGAAAGGCCCACAATTATGTTGTTACAGATTTTGGCCTAACCCTTTTGTATGATCAAATGGTGATTATGTATGTATTTTTTGTAAAATTGTAAAATTGTATATTGTATGTATAAACGTAAAATAAAATATTATCGAAACATTTATAATAATTATTTACGTTTAAAACAAGTCTTTTTATCGCTATTAAGGGATAAAAGTTTTAATCTTTTCACGAAGCTATAAAGTCCGACTTATTTAATTCTTTACATTCTACTTCCGGTTACATAAATTCGCGAAATTTGCGACATGCAGGATATTTCGAATTCATCATGTCGCGAATGTAACCGCTAAAATTCGGTCTCGTGAACATTAAGTGATCTGCAATAACCTTTGCAAACGGCTAAGTACCAGACAGGACACAAAGTATCCCAGCAAGTACAGCGCATCTTTCAAGTCAATATTTATTGTAAATATCGAAAAATTGAAAAACAAGGAAAAAAACTTTACCAAAATGCAAAGGGTTAAAACAAAGTCTAGTCATTTCTTCAAATTCACAAAATTCGGTACGATTCCAGCTTTTACACAGAAATCGTTATAGTTATTGTCATGTTGTCGATTTCGTTTTCTAGAAAGAACCAAATTATTGTCATTGAAATAGAAATCGTTTGAACTGTGCACGCCCCTTTCAAGTTAGGAGGAAACATGCTTTATAGTATAATCAATTCACTCAAGTTCCTCTTCTTCTCTATGATATATCTTAGAGATTCGCCTTAGAATCAATTCTTAAATCGTGTTAATGTTTAAAAATTGAAAGAAGTTGTGTCCTTTCTTATGATAAAAAGTACAGTTACAGTTTGATTACCATTGATATCTATTCTGTTTATCTACTGTCAATTTCCGGTTACCCATACGCCAGAATTTATTTATTTATTTATTGACTTATTGAAACATATTCGTTTTATTATTTATGCATGAAAGAAATTATACTTACGAAAGACAATAATTAGTTTTCAGCAAATATGTTTTCTTGCGTTCATTGCATTTTCGGACATCAAACAAACAATACACACATTTGTTCCAATATTTTATGCGAATGTAATTGATTAATGTCATTTCGCTCATTGATGGAATAAAACTGTGTTTTATTTTTCCGTGTTGGGCTTTCTTTAGGGATTCTGTTTTTTTATCTATTTCATATGTTTAATGTTATAATAAATTTAGAATATATACAAGTGTTTGCGTGCGTGTGTGCGTGTCTTATTATTTAATAAAATTTAAATGTGATCATGCATGTATATTCAATACAGAATGTGAACATCATTTATGACTAACTGGTTCTTAAATACTTAAGTTCAATGTACAATGTTACCGTAAATTACTAGTAGGATGCATTCGCTACTTCGGTGGTTTGTATCGCCAGAGTTGATTGTCTCACGAGCCCGTAGGGAAAGCGATATTTAAATATTGCAGACTTTCTTGACAATTGGGCACACTGGTTGCTTCCAAAACCGTTTGAGATTTGTCTTGGAATCAATGGTTAAATCGTGTTAATGTTTAAAATAATGAAAGAAGTTTTGCCATTTCTTATGATAAAAGATACAGTTACAGTTTACCTATGTATCAGATTTCGGTTATCCATACCCCAGAAGTCTTAAGTCTAGTATTTATTTATTTATTTATTTATTTATTTATTTATTTATTTATTTATTTATGTGTAGGTAGTGTATGAAACAAATTCATTTAAGTCTTTATACATGTAAAAAAGTACGCTTACGAAACAAAATTATTAGTTTTCAGCAAATCTGATGCAAACAAACAATACATACATTTGATTAAGTATTCTATGCAAGTTTGATTGAGTAATATCATTTCGCAAATTGGTAGGATTAAACTCAAATGCTTTAACGTTATAAGCACGATAGTCATTTTCTACAAATTGAATAATAATTTTATGGTAAACATTTCTGGTGCAATTGACGTGACGTCTTGAATAATGAAATAGTAACATTCTAGTAACTTGACGTCTCATATTTTAATCCTACATTATATAAATGTGCTCATATATTCAATACAAAATATGAGCATCATTTATCAC
Source organism: Ruditapes philippinarum (assembly GCF_026571515.1). Taxonomy (NCBI): domain Eukaryota; kingdom Metazoa; phylum Mollusca; class Bivalvia; order Venerida; family Veneridae; genus Ruditapes; species Ruditapes philippinarum. The sequence goes on from NW_026853385.1 coordinate 100,194, forward strand.
TACTAACTGGTTCTAAAGTAATCAAAAGTCAAGATCAGATAACTTTAGGTTGAAAATTTGCTCGCAATATTCAAACTTGTTACATAATCTTTGATTCTTGCCAATTTGATAGAAAGGAAAATATACATATAGTTTATTTTTATGTCGCACAATTAAATACAATCAAATATGTATACTAAAATTTAGATGTCACTATGTATATTCATTACATTAATTAAATGAAATAAAAATGGTTAGGCTGCTGTGTATGTAACTCGTGTACATATATGTATCTATAATTATATCATTGACCTTTCTTGTAACAAACAAGTGTATTATTTGAAAACTACACGCATTTTTATCATTTTATAATTGTCACTGTATACAAGGCAATAGTAACACTTTTTATCACTAGCAGCATTACCACCGTAGCACTAGAAGACTAAACTTCTGAAAAACATCGTGATGCCTGTAAGATAAGACAAAAATAGCATAAGCATACATAGATTAAACGTACAATTGAGTGCAGTGTACAATGTAACCCTAAATTACAAGTAGGATAAAATATTCACCTGTTTTTATATGTTTTCTATAAAAATGTACTAGCTTAGCATATTATAATGCATTTATATTTAATATCTATTGTGGTGCGATAATATCCTAATTTACAATACTACGGCTTGCATGAACTATGAAATTTGATATCCTAGAGATCTTTGTTTGTTTGCTTGTTTTTTTTTTTTTAATTTGTTTTAAAAATTCTTTGTGATTGATTGTTTGATTGTTTGTTTATTTATTTGTTTTAATGTTAACTATCGTTGTCCGTATTATATGACATGCATTTATAAACTCCTTGTATAGTATTGTCAACTGCTCTAAAAAATCGACTACGAGAACACACAACTCACTTTTAGGGGCAGATAACTCAATAAGTAGAAGGGTAATAACTACTTTGATTTTCCAAAATGTGTTCAAATAATTATTTTACATTTTCCTGTAATAAGCTATCTCTAAACCAGTTTAAATTATCCTTTTAATGAAGTCATAAAAAGGCGCAACAGCATTCCAACGAATCGGCCACTACGGCATATTTTATTATTGTCCTTAAAACATTCGATATAGATTGACATTATCCTTAAACTTGATACAAGTCTTTCTTCGGTTGACGGACGTCTAAAATCAGTTTAACTTCCTGTAAAAGTTACATGGAAGAACTCAATATGAGTAGAATTTTTATTGGTCAATCTTTTTCATTGGTCAATCTAAAATTACAAACTGAAATCTTGGAATCTCATTGGTCGTTCTAAATTTAGTAAAATAATATAAAAGATCTTCCAGAAATGTTTTATACATCTTATGCTTAATAAATATAAAGAAGTTCCGGAAACAAACTTTCTTTTCAGTTTTCTGATATTCAAGTTATGTTTAACCATGTCTCTTCTTATCTCACAAATGGCTACATGGCTTTTTAAAATCTCATTACCGAGTTATAAATTCTGTCAAAAATAACGACAACACGAATAATTTTGAGTACGAATGAAATTATTAGAATTAGTGCATGTTTTGATCATGGTATCGTCTTAGATTTTTTGTGCTTTCTGCAAGTAAAATCAGATTATTTCGCCAATGTATCTTTTTTTAAAGATACTTCTCATTTCATACTGCACGTAATGAAAACAATTTGAACTTTGGTCACGCATTGAAGACTATCCGAAACAGTGTGTTTTTATTGGTGGTCAATTATTTTTTTTTGTTATAATGTAGTTTACTCAGGGATGAATTGCTATGGGTAAAACATGATTGATTTTTAAACCCCCTTTTAGTTTTTAATTTGGTGCAGCTGTGCATGAGTTTATTTGCAATGAAGGGGCAAAATGATGCAAACTGAAAGTGTATACTCAGTTATTCACCTCTCTCGTTATCAATGCATGTGCAGATGTTTGTTGTAATATAAACATTAACGATTTAAATCCATCCAATATTAATATAAAACTTGCGTTCATTGAACGCCGCCATTCCTTGTTGATCTTGTTTATCATAATTATTTCAATATGATTTATTACATTTAGCACCCTTCCAATTATTTTTTCCAGTCTTAATCAAAATTCTGCTGCCTTACTGTTTTCTTGAATATGCATTAACAAAACATCATAGCATCTCATCATTAAGCCTGCAGTCAAAATCCTCAGATACAATTTGGCATAAAATTTTTAATTTAAAAAAGAACGACTACATAAATTAAAACAAAAATGGCATATCGCATTATTTGTGTCGTCATCTTTGTGTTGGCGATTATCATATTTGACTGCATCTTTTAATCCGCTAATAAATGAAGAAGAAACAAGATAGAAGATAGATTGGGATTGTGAGCGTTTGCACCGGGGTAAATGAGTCGTTTATAAGGTGAGAAAAGTTTGCTAGGTTGAGAGTTGCGTCCATTGAACGCCACCTTGCCTTGTTGATCTTGTTTATCAAATTTTATTGAATATTTCTACATCATCGTGTTTTAACGCTATCATTTGTTTAAGTTCAATACGTGTTTTTAAGAGCATACATTATATACATTATATTAAATAGCTATGTTTTATCTATCACACCTTTAAAGGAAATAAATCATTTTTGTATTTTGTCAGGTAGAATCATAAACAGAATCGTACAACTAATTTCGATATTACCTGAGAATGTTCATCAATATATTTATAAGTTAACGGTAGACCGTTAAATGCGGTAGTACTGTTTCTTACTTGTTTCAGTATTAAAAAATCATTTCGAAATGTTAAGTGAAATGAAGTTTTGAAAATGATACGAGTGTAACAGATCAAGGTTCAATAAAAATGGCCGGAATTGTTCTGTATGGGCTATTATTTGTTAAAGTATTTGAGCAAAAGTCATACTTTAACATGTTTGTTTAATTTCTTCCGACTTCGTTGTCGACCTTTACTTTTAATGATCAAGATGTATATAAAACCCTTATAATAAATGGATAGGATGGTTTGATACAATAATTTATTAGTCCAACGGAACAGCTTATATATGTACATAGCCTATTACATAAGACCATATAACCTTACAAAAGTATAACTAATATTATACATGTATACGTACATGACCAAATACTTGTATGGCTATTATGTAATCAATCTTATGATAAAACGAAACACAAAATTTCTAAATTTCAAGTAATGGAATGCATGTAACTATATACAACTGTACATATATGTGATATTCAAAAAATACAAAAACATGTATAATATCATGCAAAATTAGTCGACTTACCTGATTTTAATTCTAGAGCACTCTTCAAACACATTAAACACAATATCCAGGAATAAATCTTCTTACATATCATCATGCGTCTGTCAGATACTTGAACGACTTCCACATCATTCTTAATATTCAATAATACGATCATTCACAAAGGATGTCTTGCCTGGCAATAATTGTCAAACACTTCTCGGGTCTGCATTTCGGATGGTTAATAATCCGTTATTGCAAACAAAGACAATAACTACTTCATTTATCTTTGATAGAACACTCAAGCCCAGTTCACAGAATTATGTTTAAGGCATCACGGGGAATGTTCACATAATTCAAATTAAAGATTATTGTTAAATCATTGCAATATTTTGCATTTATTGATACAAAACCTATATGAATACAGATTCAACTGCTTCGAAACAGTTAATGCATAGTCTTCCGTTATTCATTGAATAATGTTGTTATAGATATCAACCAATATATGTTGACATCGGATAAACGCAAGGTGAATGCATTCTCCAGGTTGCTTCAATTGTAACAACTATTAAGGTTGAAGGTTGATCAAGATGAAGATTTTAATCACCGAACAGTATAAAGTATGTCAGACTTCAGAATAGAAATCGTTTGAACTACGCACGCCCCTTTCCAGTTCGAGAAATAATCAATTCAGACACGTGTTTCTTTACTTCTCTTCTTTTTATCTTAGAGGTTCCTCTTTGAATATTGTAAATCTTTAAAAAAAAATGAAAGAAGTTGTGTGGCCTATTATTAAGAGTACCGGTTTTTATTTATCTTTGACTTTTGTAAGCTCACCAGAGTGTGCTCAGGGTGAGCTTTTAGAATCGTTGAATGTCCGTCGTCCGTCGTTTGTCGTCAGTCGTCCGTCCACACTTGTTCGTTAACACTCTAGCGGTCACATTTTTGCCTCAATCATCATCAAACTTGGTCAGGATGCTTATCTAGTTGATAGCTCGGATGTTTTCGAACATGGGTCATCTCGGATGAAAAACTAGGTCACGGGAGCTAAAAATAGAAAAACCTTGTTAACACTATAGCGGTCACATTTTTGCCTCAATTAATATCAAACTTGGTCACGATGCTTGTCCAGGTAATTGCACGGATGAGTTCGAAAATGGGTCATCTCGAATGAAAAACTACGTCACCGGAGCTAAAAATAGGAAAACCTTGTTAACACTCTAGCGGTCACATTTTTGCCACAACCATCATCAAACTTTGTCAGGAGGCTTGTCTAGGTAATAGCTCAGATGAGTTCGAACCTGGGTCACCTCGGATGAAAAACTACGTCACTGGAGCTAAAAATAGAAAAACCTTGTTAACACTCTAGCGGTCACATTTTTACATCAATCATCATTAAACTTGGTCATGATGCTTGTCTAGGTGATAGCTCAGATGAGTTAGGACATGGGTCATCCCGGATGAAAAACTAGGTCACCGGAGCTAAAATAACGAAAAACCTTGTTAACACACTAGTGGTCACATTTTGGAATCAATTGTCATCAAGATTGTTCAGGATGCTTGTCTAGGTAATTGCTCGGATATAAGTTCGAACATGGGTCATCTATAGGATGAAAAAGTAGGTCACAGAAGCTAAAAATAGAAAAATCTTGTTAACACTCTAGTGGCTACTGTTTTGATCTAAATATCCCGTAAATTGGTCTGAAAGTTTGTTTTGATGATTTTTAGGTCAAGTTCGAACATGGGTCACTTGGGGTCAAAAACAAGATCACACTGTCCAAATGTGGAAAAGACTTGTTAACATTCTAGTGGTCACATTTTGACTCGATTATCATCAAACTTCGTCAGAATACTTGTCTAGGTCATTGCTTAGATGAGTTCAAACATTGGTCATCTCGGATGAAAAACTAGGTCACCAGAGCTAAAAAAAGAAAAAAATCTTGTTAACACTCTAGTGGCTACTGTTTTGATCCAAGTATCCGGGAAATTGGTCTGTAAATTTGTTTTGATGATTTCTAGGTCAAGTTCGAATATGGGTCACCTGGGTAAAAAACTAGGTCACACTTCTTAAATATGAATAATGAATAATCTTTGTTAACACTCTAGTGGTCACATTTTTGACTCACCTGTCATGAAACTTGGTCAGAACGCTTGTGTAGGTAATTGTTGGGTCAGGTCAGCGATCTAGGGCCATCATGGCCCTCTTGTTCGGTTTATCTACAGTTGTGTCACATTTCGGGTATCCATAAGACTGTTACTTTTATCTGTTTTATGAATCAATTCGTTTGTAAATTAATGTATTAATCATTTTTTTTAATTCATTAATTTTTACATTTTTTACTAATAATTTTATTTATTTTAAATTAGCAAATGAATAAGGCAGTGTTTCCGTTCTTGAAACTAACGAAACTAGGTTTTTATTATGCTCGTTGTAAAGCATCGATTCACTACACCAAACGCGTTATCTTTCGAGACAATCCTATATTTTAATCATAATACATGAAAGTACGTACAAAAGTTATAACATGAATGCCCACGGATGCCCCTATACGTATACATACCATAATTAATTATCTTTCGGTATTTTTTCACTAATGTTCGTTGAATTGTTGCGTTGCTGTTTAAACATTAAACAAACAAGGCATACATTTCTGCCGAATATTTTATGCAATCTGATAAATGCACCTTTAGTCCTTTACATTAATTTCGCATATTAATGGGATTGAAATGTATTTTAAATGCTTTAAAGTTACTGACATAAGACTGTTATTTATAACTGCTATTCTTTAGTGTGATATTTTACAGTATATATATTTGTATATAAGGACACTTGGATAATTTTAAATGAACTCTTTCAGGAATCGAAATACCACGGTATTTGGTGACATTGGGATTCCTGATCCAACCAATGTTCTTCGTACTTGGAAATATATTAATTAAATAGCAACAATAAACTTAGTTTAAATGCATTATATTAATATGATCATATATTCAATAATGAGTATGAGCATCATTAATTAATTATTTGGGTTCTTAAGTAATCGAAAATCAATATCAAATCATTTTAAATTTAAAATTTGTTCCGCGATGTTCTAACTTGTCAAATAACCTTCGATTTCTGACAATTTGATACATAGGAAAACTTGTAATATAATTTAAAAAATTCAATGTATTAGTGTGATTTCTATACTACTTTTTGTCGCTGCTTCTTAATAAAATGTGGCAATGTATGAATATATGTATCTAGGTTAGTAATGAGTACAACAGAAAATGGTTTCACATTATTAGAAAACGGTACTTCTCTAGAAATTATGCATCACGGTATACAGAAATGTCGGTATAAGATGTAACTATGAAATTGTTTCGAAAATAGGTAACAAAATAAATGGTATTGATATTGTAAAAAAAAGCTTTTCAATGTTCAAAATTACCATAAAATCTTTATGCAACAAATTATTTATTTGTTATTGCATGTCTACAGCTTATAAGACCCCTCACCGATGTGGTATCGTATGCCACAAGGATATTTCTATTGCTCATTGTGGGATGGTTATCCGGGTAGTTTTTGGAAATTCTTCTCGTGTGCCTGATTTTGATAATTCACGGAGAAAGATCTGAGGTGTTCTTTCCATATAGCTGGAAACTCACATTATGACCTTATCAGTGTCTGTGGGACTTAATTAACAAGAACAAGTGATCTATATGTGCATTGTTTTCTTTATATAGAGGTTATTTGTTTGTTTGTGTGTCGAATGAAATTTTATTTCATCGGGTGGACTTTAAAAACAGCATTCTCACGAGTGGCGTAGCATCATATTATTGATTAAAGGGCTGTTTTGACGTGTATTTTTCTCTATCTTTTCTCATTCTTCTAAAATCTAAATGCCAAATATCTATAGAAAAATATCTTATCGCCAAATGATTTTGGATTGTCTTAAATAATGTTTACCTGTGTAAAGCAAACATGTTATTGATTTTGGCTCAGTAATCAGATTATATCGATGATCAATTATAAGATGAAACGAACAGTGCAAAGTAAACAAAACAATGATTGTGTTATAAAGGTTTCTTGCATCATAGTTCTATTATTCAACTGGACGGTTCGTCGTTAGATATATAGCCAGTATATTTAATTCTTTTCTACTATACTTATATTTCTGCAATAACTCCTTGAAAGTAAAATTTGATAAAAGTAATGATTTATATGATTCAATGAGCAACAACAGTAATAAACAAAATATATGGATACTTCACAGTGTATTTTATACAACGATTTAAACCTGTTATTTGGTGTTTTATCAAAGTCTGTTTAAACTACGTTACTACGTTGGAAATACCTCTAGATTATAATTGAGTTAAGAAATGCTTCGTTCCCCCATATGTTATCATTGTAGTCACCTTTATCTTTTGCAGTTTAACGACAAAATTAGTGCAAACTGATGATCATTTTCTACTAATTCATCTAGTAATATAATTGAAATTACTTATAAGATTAGCTTAAATGATCTTATATATTATACATATTTGATAATGCTTCATGCCAGTCAAATTATGTGCAAACTAGCATAACTATTCTGGAAAAAGGACCCCCTCCGAAACGTAATAAGATATACTTGTTTTAGCATCAACTATCTTTTTTTTCGTACCTATTGAAATTTCCACCACGGCCCTGTTGTTTTTTGATAACAGGAAGCATATCTTAAGAGACTGGGTCCATATACCATGTATATGTATGTGTCCGAGATAGTGCTTAGACAGAGGCAAGCTGATTTCTTTCTAAACTGTCTTTGAGAATTAATAGTATCATTGTTGTACTTTGACATTGCTGCGAATGAATTTTCAATTAAATCTGTCATATGCCGTATGTTATATGGAATTGTCAAACTTTGTTAACATAATGGCAATCATGTCAAGTTTTGTTTCTTAAAAAGGAGTACTGATTATATATATTTCTATTAAGTATCAATAATTTATTTAAAAATACGTTTTATCAGAAAAGAAACGGCTTTTAATACAATATAAGGTATGCAGAGGGATACCCGCAACAACTTCATACATTTGTACGAGAAAAATAGATAGTTAACATCATCATCAACAACAACAACAACATAACAACGTGATCAACAACGCTTGAAATTATTCTATTATTTCGGTTTGTTACATGATTAGAAATTAAAACTAATTAAAGTCATGGAGATATTTGACCAATTGTCACACGACACAAACAAAGCCAATGTGACATTATAATACATGTTACTGTTAAATTGAAACTCGGCACATAATTTGAAATGTTATCAACTGTAACATTATCAGCAAGAGGTTAAAAGAACATGCAACATTTTCTAAACAACAATTATTCAGTTTAAAAATTTTCTTTTAGCACGGCGTTTGAGAACTAATATGTTTAATTTAGAACAAATTCGTTCAGAGTAAAACATTCATTTTTAATTATTTTACATTTTTGCGCATCACAATAATTGAAATTCATTAATATTTTTACATTCATAACAATATTTTTGTGCTGAAAATTTTAAACTTACGAATATATTCGATTTAAAACTAATAAATCATTTTTTTTGTTTGGGTCGTCAGACCAAACAAATAATGGTAGCGAAATTTCAGACCCTGATGCTGTTAATTGCAAATGCCGAAAGTAGTCCGCTTTTTTGAAGCCGTTACTTCCCTTTATATGTTCACTAACGCCGAAAAAGTCAGGGGAGATCACTGCGTAAAGATGATCAAATGACAGGCGCATTAATTTTCAAGCAAAATAGTTCCCGAGTTGTCGAAGATTTCTAATATTGTTTTATTCTATATAGATATACATGCTTACAGTAAGGTCCATGATTATTTACATCTGTGTTGAACAACAGTTAGCGTCAAAATAATAAGGATTACAAACCCTAATTTAGAATAATATGGTTTTCTTCCGACCGTTAACATATAACTTCACCGTGGTCGAGGGGTTTACGCGCTCGCTTAGGAAGCGAGAGGTCCGGAGTTCAAATCCCAGTTAAGGCAACTAATTTTTTTCCAAATTGTTTAAGTCAAATATGTTGCAATTAGTCTTATAGCCAATTTACTACAATTTAAACGATAGAAAGCATTGGTGGCACTATACAAAAACAAATTGGTTTATAATCTCACAATCTTCACCTTTCTGACATTCTGAGACCCAAACAAATTCAGCGCCTTCTGGGCTTTGATTTATTTTGTCATGTTGTATCATAAACAGCATCATGCATCTAATTTAGATATTATCCAATATATTTATTAGTTTACTGTAGACCGTTAAATGCGATAAGATTGTTTCTTATGAGAAATAATTTTTGTGAAATGAAAACTAACTTGAAGCAAAGTTGTTATGAGTGTTACAGATCATACCGGTGTGAAGAAGGTGTTGTTTTGATAAATTGGGCCCAAAATGTTCTTTATGGGCTAGTATTTGTCAGAGTATTCTAGCTAATATCATTCTTGTCGATGTAAAATATTCACTTTCTCTCAATTTTTAATACGATGCGATGTTTGTATAATTTCTTCAAAGTCCATATTGACCGTTACTTTGTTAATGGTCAGGACATTTGTGTAAAACTCTTATAAAAAAGGTAAGGACGTTTTGGTACAATAATCTATTATATCAGCGGATCGGCTTATGTAATCAAATAGTCGTTTATACACGTATAGGGCAATACAACCTTTAAAAAACTTTATATTTAATAATATATAATTATACATGCATGTCCAAATACGTGTATGGCTATTAGGAAATCAATTTTACGATTAAGCGAAACACAAAATTTTGAAAAAAGATACACAATTGGTAATTATATAAACTAAAAAAAAGGGTTTTAACTTAATTAAATTTTGTACCATAAACGCCCTTTGGTAAAAAAACTTGGTAAAATATTTCAGAAATATGAAAAAAAAAAATGTTATAATAATACATGGTAAAAAATTAATCGACTAATGATTTAATTTCTTAGAAAGTCTTCAAACAACATTAACACAATATCCAGGAATAAATCTTCTTCCATATCATCATGCATCAAGTGTTTCTCTCTGTCAGATACTTTAACGTCTTCCACATCATTAATATAATATTGAATAATACGATATTTCACAAAGGATTTCTTGCCTGGCAATAAATATCAAACACTTATCGGGTCTGCATATTTGACGGTTAATCATTCGTTATTGCAAACAAAGAAAATAACAAATTCATTAATCGTCGGTAGAACTTTCTCAGATAATGAAGTCCAATCCACAGAATTCTGATCAAAAATTTATTGGCAAAGGTAGTAAAATTTAAGATTATTGTTAAATCAATGGCAATATTTTGCATTTATTTATACTAAAACTATACGAAACTATACAGATTCAACTGCTTCGAAAAAATGGATTGATATTCTTCCGCTATTCATTGAATGATGCTGTATTAAATATCAACCAATAATATGTATATATAAGATGTTGCCATTAGATAAACGTAACGATAAACGCAACGTGGATGTATTTTCCAGTTTTATGCCATTGTAAAAATTGCCCATAGTCAATAAATCAAGGGTTATCAGTAAGAGAATAGTATAAAAATCCCACTATAAAACCTTGGTAGACATCACTGTAAAGTCTGGTCAGGCGCTATATTGACTTCACTGTTTAAGGTAAACCAGTCTATATAAATTTGGGGTCAAGGGTTTGGGTTTCACTCACTGTGAAGTAGGTCTCTATTAGGTGACGGGAGGCTTTAATTTGTTTTTGGTGTAAAAAATTTTAAAACGTTTTGGAAAAATAATAGCGTTTGACCTTGAAGCTGGATATTGTTAAGGAATAAAAATCAAACATGAATGCACTTAAACTGCTAACAGGGTAAAATATTGACAATTGCCATTTGGTATATTATTATTCGTCATCTCTCTTAAAATAATTCCGACAGAATTTTGTTTTCAGTCCACTTTACCAATCGTTATCAGTTAACTTTATTTTTCTTGACATAGAATTTGTTTCCACGGATATCTTCCGGAATTGTTTGAATTTATCTAATCTATAATGACAGATTACGTTGCTGACATATTTGAATGAAAGAAGAAGCATTTTGAATACAGTTGGGCTAGTTGTCAGTCTCGTTCTGATTACCTATCTACATTATCTCACATTATTGTGCCTTTTATTTAACAATGCTCTTAGTCTGATAGATATAAATAGTAAATACAGTCTGCTTTAAAGAACTGACAACAAATGTAGGAAAGTAGGTAAAGATTTTATATTGTCATGGTTACGATCATTTCTTTTATATATTCCAATTGAGAATTCGAAATGGCGTGAAGAAACTAAATTTTCTGTTTTAAAAGATACTAATAAAGACTTAAAAAGGATGTGCATGCTCTGGAATGGTCTATGATATTGTTTATATTTGATTCCAATTTTTTATGAGATATTTAACGGATCTTATTTTTGGTCTATTTCATATCTCAGTTACATAAACAGTTAACAAGAAATATAATAATTGCTCGATTACATTAAAACTCTTTGTGACTATGGTTATATAAACTAACAACCTTTTCTATTGGGCCGAACGACGTGCTTAAAAATACTTACAGAAAGTGTGACACTATTCTCATGCTGTGCCGACAAAAATAAATACAACTATTACAATAGTGAGAATAATTGTATAAGACAATGTCTCTTCCATTTATATCCTATTTTGTAAGAATATCTAAAATGGTTTACACATATTGTAAATTGTAACATGTATTTATATAGCCGGGAAATAGAATTTGTTTAAACTAAATGTAGACAAATAAGTCATTTTTGTTATGTGCTCTACAACAAATTGTCTCGCAACAGCACATAAATAATAATATCTTTCATCAGCAAAATGTCGTGTTAAAGATAATAAATAATATATATATTTCTTAAAAGTGAAGGCAATATTGAATTTTCTCAAAGAGAATCAGCACATATCGATGATTTACTGAAGAAATGAATATTGCACGGTAGATTGTAAGAGCTTCATTGTCCTGTAAAATGTAGTACATCTTTATTGTGGAATGGTTTATCTTATTGATTAGTCTGTAGAAAAAATTAGGCGTTTTGTTTCAGATTTGAATCATTTACTGACGTAAAGTTATTGTGCTAGTATGTATTTTTGTGATAAAGAATTTAATCGCTCGATGTATTTTTAAATCAGTTGCTATCTATGTCGGACATTATTAGAAAGTCAAGAAGTTTTTCTATGGAAACGTTCGTGTTTGTTATTATAAGTGAATTGATAACAAATGAACATACTGATTATTCCTGCAGATTGTTCAAAGAGCTTAACCTTATCGTTGCATAAACACACAATCTTTCATATCATATATCTATCCTCTTTTTAGTGCAAGTGGATATTAACTTAATGAATAACAACATCTGTAGTTTGAATAAATTATTTCAAGGAAAGGCCCACGATTATGTTGTTACAAATTTTGGCCTTACCTTTTTGTATGATCAAATGGTGATTATGTATGTATTATTTGTAAAAATGTGAAATTGTATATTGTATGTATCAACGTAAAATATTATCGAAGCATTTATAATAAGTACATGTATTTACGTTTAAGACAACGATTTATAACAAGTCTTTTTATCGGCATTAAGGGATAGACGTTTTGACCATTTTAATAAATGCAACTAAAGTTTAAATCTTTTCACGAGGCTATAAAGTCCGACTTTTTTAATCGGCAATTCTTTGTATTCTTCTTCCGGTTACATAAATTCGCAAAATTTCGCGAATGTATCCGCTAAAATTCGGTCTTGTGAACATAAAGTGATCTGCAATAACCATTGCAAACGGCTAAGTACCAGACCAGACACAATGTATCCCAGCAGGTACAGCGCATTTTTCAAGTCAATATTTATTGTTAATATCGAAAAAGAAATTTGATAAAATCGAAAAACAAGGAAGACAACTTTACCAAAATGCAAAGGGTTAGTCTAGTCATTTCTTCAAATTCACAAAATTCGGTACGATTCCAGCTTTTACTCAGAAATCGTTATAGTTATTGTCATGTTGTCGATTTCGTTTTCTAGAAAGAACCAAATTATTGTCATTGAAATAGAAATCGTTTGAACTGTGCACGCCCCTTTCAAGTTAAGAGGAAACATGCTTTATAGTATAATGAATTCGGACAAGTTTCTCTACTTTTCTTCTTTTTTGCCTTAGAATCAGGTCTTAAATCGTATTAATGTTTAAAAGAGTGAAAGAAGATGTGTGTCATCTTATTATTATAGAAACAGTTATAGTTTACCATTGATTTTTGTTCTGTTTATTTACTATATTACGGTAATCCATACCCCAGAATACCGTGATTTATTTATTTATTTATTTGTTTATTTATTTGTAGGTAGTGTATGAAATAGATTCGATTAATTCTTTAAACATGAAAGAAAGTACACTTACGGATCTAAATTATTAGTTTTCAGCAAATCTGTTTCATTTCCGGAATGCAAACAAACAAAACATACATTTGTTCAAATATTGTATGCAAGTTTGATTGATTAATATCATTTCAAACATTGATGGGATTAAACTAAAATGCTTTAAAGTTATAAGCATGATAGGCATTTTCTACAATAATGATTTTACAGTATACATTTCTGGCGCAATTGACGTAATATCCGCAATATTCAAACTTGTTACATAACCTTTGCACAGTATATAGACGATTTGAACCCCAACCGGATCTTGTGAGAAGATGTCAGTGTCAGCCATTTTCTGACGCTTAACTTGTTTGATATATTGGTATTTATATTGATACTTATGGAGGTTAGGTTAGTAAATCTAAATTAATATTGTAGAAGAGAAACTTTATTAAGTGTTTAAGTTATGCAAAATATAAATGTGAGCATTAAAGTTATAAAATAATCGAAACTCACGAACTGCTTTCAGGTAATCAACACTGAACACTAGCAAAAATCCGTCTTATTTCTAGGTTTATTTAGTTAAACATTGAATTGTGATATCGAACTACTAAAATAATCAATAACAAACGATAATTTAGTCATCTGCAAAAAATATTGCTGTATTTTGAACATTAAATTAAGAGTTTAACCAAGGAGGTCAATTCCGTAAACTGAACGTTACTTTCTGGTGATTGTGAACTCTACTTGTGAGTTTACGAATTTTATCTGTACCCCGACTTGTGAGTATTTTTAAAGATTTAATGGAGAGAACGTTAATTATTTCACGTATTTATTTGTTTATTGACAGGCAAAATGGAAGAATTCAGTTGTCCTCATTGTCCCCTTTCTCTTCAAAAAAAATCGGAAACACTATTGTTCATAATTTGGACATCAGAACAAAAGCTTAAAAATAACAATTTCTCAGTTTGACAACAATAACAGAAACATTAAAATCATACTCAAAAGACTTTAGAAATATTCCAAAAGAACTGAAAAAATTAAAAAGGACTGTAAAAGCAAATGATATTACAAAAATAGTAAAAGTTTCAAGACAAGAAGGACTTGAAAAATAATCTCCAATCAAGAAGTGTCAAAAAATCAAAACGCCTGTTAAAGATGTTCACAGATACGTTTTTTAGTACAGATGACGAAGAGTTTAAGTTTAAACTTGGTGTCAACTTATTCCACATCTCCCACATTTATGTTGTGTTTTCAACACGAAAGCTGCTGTCAAGACCCTCAACTACAAATGATCCATCCAAATCGATCTGAAATACATGTACATGGCAATTTAGAAAGGAACTGGATTTATATATATCTTTTGACTTAAGATAACTTATGATAGCCAATGATAAACTTTTTTAGTTGTGTGAAAAGAAAACTAACAAGTTATCTTAGACACTGGCAAGACTGTAAACAATTTAAAAATAAGTGGAAATTAACTTGCAAGAGTGAAAACTACCTTTTAGACATTTTACAACAATATGCAGGAAACTCCTTAAAATGGTTTATTAATAGTGATCCTAGTCGTGCATGTCAGAAAAAGAAAGTCAAGACATTAATGAGAATATGAAAACGTGTTTCAAAAGCATATTGAATGTAAAGCTTTCAACATGTTGAAATACTAGTAAGTAATCTGCCCAAAAAAAATCCTGTGATGATCTTTCGACGAGGATGGATTGATATGTGTCGTTATACAACGGTTACGTCAAAACAAACAACAAAGCCGTTGAACTTGAAACGTTTATAGTACTTATAAAATGTTATATCTTAGCTTTATATCTTTTCAAAGAAAAATGAGTGATAAATTAAGATAAAATTTGTTGGTTGATATAAATTCTGTCAAGAAATAATTTTCTTCCCTATTCGTATTACCAGCTACTTCATGCTGGTATTACCGTGGGGAAGTGAAAACATGATGAAGGTCCATTCATGTGCAGTATTGGTTACTTATATAGAATTAAAAGATGTGTCATGCTCTTGTGACACAAAAACTTCATATTCTGCAAGATAATTTGGAACATAGGACAAAAACAATAAAAATCTTCAAAGGTGACTCGCAAGTTATGGTTCAGTGAAAACACAAGTAGGGTACATATCATTAAAATTGTTTTAGCAAGACGGGTACAGTTATCAAAATGTTCGCCTCTATTATTTACCATAGTTTTATCAATATTCAAAGATATCTACACAAGTGTCTGTGCAGTATCACGAGGTAAGACAATAAAGTTAAGATTCAGATATGAGTTATAGTGAAATAAAACAATTTTAGGCATAAATTTGCTTGTGTAATCGGCGTGTGTTGTCATTAACAAGACACTAAGCGAAGAGCACATCGTTTTATGCACATATATTTAAAGAAGCTGGTTAAAGATGTATCTATAAGCAAAGAAAAAATATTTCTTAATATGATTCAAATGTTTACACACCGTCACAGATTAAATGCAAGCCGTCTTAAAAAGTTTTATGGGTCACCCCGCCTGTTTGTACGGAACTGATGTTGAGATCTTCTCACAAGATCCGGTTGGGGTACAAATCGTTTATATACTGTGCTTTGATTCTTGCCAATTTGATATATAAAATATACATATAGTTTATTTTTATGTGGCACAATTAAATAAAATCAAATATGTATACTAAAATTAGCTAGACCTTTAGATGTCACTGAGTATATTCATTACATTACTTAAATAAAAATAAAGATGGTTAGGCAAAGTGTTCTATGTAAATGGTGTATTTATAATGATATCATTCATCATGCCTGTATCAAACAAGCGTGCTATTTGATAACTACACATACATTCCTATCATTTTATATATGTCACTATATACATGGCATTAGTAATACTATTTACCACTAACAGCACTACCGCCGTAGCACTAGCAGGCTGAATGTCTTTAGTGACAGCACAAACATTGCAATGTTTGTAAGATATTACTTCATGTTTTCCATTAAAGTGTAAACTAGCTTAACATATTATAATACACTGAAAGGATGTTCTAACTAGACCTTTTTTAAATTAAAATTATTCAATAATGGTAAAATATATGAACTTTATTATTTGCATTAATTAATTACATGGCCAATGCTTTTTAAAAATCATGAAAATCATCGACCGTGACGATATTCCAATTTGCACGTGCTTTCATGTGTAGTTTTATAATTATGCACGAGATTTTGTGAATTCAGTGCTCAAAATCGAGTTTTCTTATCAAATCAGTATTCTATAGCAAAAATCATACCAAAAAAACATTTTAGTGATAGAACTGCTGAAATGCCGCGTATGAACAATGCAGAACGCCCTCGCGCAATTGGCATGTTACAGGCTGGCTCATCCCGAGTACAGGTATTCATCATTAAAATATTCTGTTCATCTAAATATGGTATTAAATCATTCTTCGTGAAATAATTTATTGTAAAAAACAATATTTAATCAAATTATTTTAGCATTTATAGCTTAGAAAATGTACAGATATGATATGAAGTTGCATGTCTTCTGTTCTCTCTGCAGGTTGCTCGAATTTTTGGCAGGCATGTCTCTACAATCACCAACCTCTTCACCAAGTTCCAGCGCACAGGTCGTATTGAAGATGAGCGCAGGCAACCTCGCAGAAAAGTGACAACTCCAACACAAGATTGTTGCTGATCACCTTAACAACCGTTTTAGAACTGCAGCTTCAACCGCCAGGCAGACGAAAAGCACTCATAACAGATCAATAAGCCATAAAACGGTATTTAACCGCCTCCGTGATTATGGTATAAGAGCAAGGATGCCGTTTCGTGGCCTTGTACTTACCGACGTACATCGACGAAGACGTGAGCAATGGGCCCGCCGTCACCAGAGAATGACTCGTGCTGAATGGGTCAACGTCTTATTCACAGACGAAAGCCGTTTCAACTTGAAAAACAGTGACGGCAGGATGCGCGTCTATAGGCATCGAGGCGAGCGTTTAAACGACAGCTGCGTTCGAGAGCGTGACCACTACGGTGGGGGATCAGTGATGGTTTGTACTTAGACCAACCTCGTAGTCATCCGTGGTAATCTCAACGCTTTGAGATATCAACAGGAGATTCTGATTCCGGAGGCCATTCCTCACCTGCGTGCCGGTGGGCAAGGTATGGTTCTGATGCAGGATGGGGCGACCCCGCACACAACTGCGACCACAGAGAGGCTTCTACGACAGCAACAAGTGAGAGTTCTTCCATGGCCGTCTAAATCCCCGGACATGAACCCCATTGAGCATTTGTGGGATGAACTTGGCCACCGTGTTCGGAACGGACCGAATCCGCCCGCAAATCTTGTTCAGTTAGAGCAGATGCTGATCCAAGAATGGGCCAACATTCCTCAGCAGCAGACTATTTCAAACTATGTTATGTCGATGAGACAACGATGTGCTCACTTACTGAGAGCTAGAGGTGGTCACACCAAATATTAAACCAGAGAGTTTTACCAGGACAGTTAAGTGATATTGTTGAGTGACTTTTCACATTGTTATTTTGCCGCCATTTTGCGACTTTGACTTTTTATAAGACTGTTTTTTTCTGTTAAGTTTGACATTTTATCGAAATTTGATTTGAATAAAATTCTACAGAAGTATGCATCTTATGTGTAGTAATAAATATCCGAAATATAACCTAAATTGATCAATACATTAAAAAAAATATAGCTGATTAACCAAAGGTCTAGTTAGAACATCCTCTCAGTGTACATAATATCTACTGTGGTGCAATAATATCCTAATTTACAATACTACGGTTTGCATGAACTATGAAATTTTATATCCTTAGAGATTTTGTTTGCTTGTTTTTGTTTTGATTTTTTTTTATTCTTTTTGTTTGTTTTAATGTAAACTATTGTTGTCCGTATTATATCAAATGTATCTATGTTCTTGTATAGTAAACTGAATAAACTGCTCTTGAAAATCACCTACGAGAGAACAAATCTCACTTTAATGGGACAGATATCTCAAAAAGGTAGAATGGTGATTGCTGCTTTGTTTTTCAATAATTTATTTCAATAATTCTTTTCGTTTTCCTTTAATTAGCTATCTCTGCACCAGTTTAAATTCCCCCTTTAATGAAAAGTCATTATAAGACGCAGAGAGAATCTGACGGTCAGCATGCCAACGAATAGACCACATTGACTTTCTAGAAATTACGGCATATTTTATGATTTTTCATTATAAAACATTTAATATAGATTGAAATTATCCTTTAACTTGAAACAAGAATCTTTTTTCGACCAAAGGCCGTCTAAAATCAGTATTACTTTCTGTAAATTTAACATGGAAAAACTTCATCGGCCAATCTAACATTACAAACTGAAATTTTGGAAGTTCATTAGTATAGGGCCGAGTTATCCAAAACATCTGTGAAGTCTGTGTTGGCTGGCCAAGTCATCTTGATCTCCCAAACATTTGTAATGGACAGTTCCAAATATAGAAGCTGGACAATTACATTCAGGAAATTCAGCGAGTTTAGGAGTAAGTAAGATATCTATAAAAACATATGATAAAAATAACTCTTCAGTTTTTGGCAACACTGACCGACAATTTAACTTCAACTGCATTGGAATTGCAACTGACATTTATGTCTATACCTCGACCTATGATATATATTAGTGCTATCGACCTTTAATTTACTTTTATTTTGTTGTACGTGCAACACATTCGCTAGATACAGGTTAAACAAAAACACAATACTTTTTAGATAAGTAAATTTAAAATTAGATAGCATGAAATTGAAGAAATATTCTATTCTCATATTGCTTCGAAATTTTGAGGGACAAAACTCATCTGAAACTATTGTTCAATCCTGGAAAATATTCATTGAACTAAAAATGCAAGTGTTGTTTCGGATAGGCTTTTTAATATGGCAGATTAGTCTATAAAAGGTATTTTTTTATTTCCCATATACTTTATAAAACTTTAAATGGATTTACGAGGTAAAGTCAAAAAGTTCCCGGACTCTTACGATAACTTTGTTATTTTGTGTATGTTTTTATAATGACATATATCACATTAAAATTTAGAGAAATCGCTGCATGAATATATAAGAGTCAATGATTTTCATAAATGTTACACATATTTAACACCCCGTTAAAGTTACACACTATGTCACGTACGGAGCACTTCGGCGACGTCGACGACGCTGACTACGTTCAGGTGACGTTCATATTCCAGAAACAACTGACCGTCATGTTCATGATTTTCTAATAGTCCCCATTACGTTCAATACACTTCCTGTGCCGCTGTACCCACTTCCGGTAAATGTCTGCATACCACTCTGGAGTGTAACTTCTTAATGCGGACCTCACATCATATTTGATCTCATCTTCTGTATCAAACCTCCAACCCCTCAAATCTGCTTTCAGTCGAGGGAAAACATAAAAGCCTAAGGGGGCGAGATCGGGGCTATAAGGGGGATGACGTAGCCGCTTATATAGTAAGAAGTCAATAGTAAGGAGTGTCTCGTCTGCGCGGTGTGCTGGAACGTTATCTTGATGAAAATTAAATTTTCGATGTCGCACCCTGCTCGCTTTTTCCTGATAGCGTTCGTTACATCCCTCCGCACAACCTGTTAATAACAAATTCATTTTATTTGAAACTACCACAAATGCGGCAAATTAGAAGAATAATAGTTTCTTTCACTTTTTGTTATATTTCATATACTTTTCACCTTACATATTAATAAACATAGAAATTTAGTAAACACATATCATGCGACATAATTAATGCTTGCCTTTTGATAGTACTCTTTGTTGACTGTCGCCGATCTTGGCACCGCATGTTGCAACAGCATACCCTGGCTATCCATGAAGAAAATATACATAACTTTCTCCGCCCTATTGCAGGTTTTCGCCTTCTTGGGGGGGGGGGAGGTGATGAAGGTCGCTTCCACACCATCGACTCTCGTTTACTCTCCGGGTCGTAAAAGTTCACCCACATCTCATCCGTAGTGATAATGCGCTTTAGGAATCGTTCGCCGTCTCTATCATATCGCCGTAAAAATTCTCGGGAAGCGTGAACACGGGTTGCTTTGTTTTCATCTGTAAGTAACTTAGGTACCCAGCGGGCGCATACCTTATTCATGTTTAAATCCTTTGTCACTATCTTATGTACAGTTCCATGACACAGCCCGGCGGTGTCTGCGCTATGATCAATCGACTTTCTCCGATCTTTGGCGATGACGTCCTTCACATCTTGGATGTTATTTATGAACATCCTCCTTCTGATTCAAAAACTTCCAGGTATCAGTCGGAGTCATTAAATATATGCGGGAAAATAGCAGTTCTTTGTCTGTTTTCCTTAAAATATGTAGATTTAATGATATCATAATTCTATGGTGCAATTTATTCGTCCTTCTTTTATGCACCCTTCTCTTTTAGTACCACATACTGATTATTTGTTTTTTTGTTTGTTTGGATTTTTACGGCACGTCAACACATAACTGGCCATATCGTGCCGAATGCTATCATAGGCTTAAAATATTATGTAAAACATTGTAAATGACAATAGAAATGAGCCAATTAGATCCTAGAATACAAGTTTATCTCTTTTAAATAATCAATTATGTTTTTTGATGGAATTGTATTAAAAAGTTCTTTGAGTGAATTTACAGAATAAAATCTATTACGGGCCTGTGAAAAATCATGACATTCAAGAAGAAAATGCTTGACAGTAAAATTTTCATTACAACCTACACAGAAAGGGACATTGTCATTTGTGAGGAGATAAGAGTGGGTAATTTTAGTGTGTCCAATTCGGCATCGAAGAAGAACTGTTTGATCACGGCGGTTTGACAGAGATAGAGATGGTGACATATCAAGAGATGGGTTTATATCGTGAAGTTTATTAAAAACGGCATTGTCCCAATTTGCTTTCCATTCAGATGATACGAGTTTATTTATAGCCGGTCTAAAATCACAAGCAGGTAACAATAAGTCAGTTTTTTGAAAATTTAATGATTGTTTAGCTAAAGTATCTCCTTTTTCATTTCCTCGTATTCCTACATGGCTTGGAATCCAATATAATTTACTACTTTGACAAACCATAGCCAAGGTGATATTTTTCAAATTGCCGAATTCCCGTTCCAGACAATATAGTTACATGCTTACCCAGGGTTCTACCCAACTAAGCCTGCGTCACAATACACTCCGATAAGGTTTACGATGGGGTACCGATGTCTGAACGGGCTGATATTGCCAATTTTTAAAGGTCTCCGGCCGGTGACCCTCCGGTGTCAAGTGACCGGTGAGGCACCGTACGGGTAATCGGAGAATTTAAGTGCAGAATTATTTTCTTCCGGCATCCGGTACATCGTCAGCTCACCGTAGCAGACACGGTAAAACACAATCCGATACCCGGCCGGGCACCTTTTGTTATCGATTACATACCGGTTAAAATTTTCACCTCCTAGGTGCCAAATATTCCTCCAGATTCCAAGCGGTATCTGAGCGGTCACCGAAGGGGTCTCGGCAGGTTACTGACCGGGACCCGGATGGACACAGGACGTTGCACGTATGGTCCTTAGGAGTCCACAAGGATAGTGTTGAGGTTATTAAAGAGACCTTACGGCAGGTGAAGCCATGGACTGTGAATTAGGCGACCCGTGTTCAATTTTCGGACGACGGTGAAGGTCACTTTCGTTGTAAAAAAGTTATCAGTACCTTGCAAACGTGAAAGTCTATTACTGTTTAACTGCTTGACAGACTGGCCAGGAATGATGCGGTGGCTGAACTGTGCTCTGATGTGTATATTCAATATGAAAAACAAGATCAACAAGGAAAGGCGGCGTTCAATGAACGCAACCCCCATATGACTCAGCAACAAGAACCAATGGCAAGGAGCCCGGGCGGACCCCAAACATAAAAAGGACAGGGCAACGACACGTTAATCATTAAATGATAAATAATTTGTAACTGACTAGGAATTCAAAGAAAATAATAATAGGCCCACAAAGGGGAAGGGGACAGGAGACCGGGGGAAGGGGGGGGGGGGTTAATCAAAGAAATAAAAACTAGAGGCAATGGGGAAGATACTTACCGTAGACGAGAAAACAACAAGGGACACAAGCAAAAGTGTCACCAAAACAGTATGAAACAACATAGACATACATCTGAGGAACACAGTGGGGCGCCGCCTTGGAACGGTCAGCAGCATAATAATGACTGCTGGGGAGTTTAAACCGGTTAATGGTGCACCAAACCTCGCTCTTAGCCCCACCATGTTCCTATAAACGAGACAGTGTAAATAAAATGAATCCCCGCCAAGTGAAATTCTAACAGTTGTCATGGTTACAAAAGGTTAAATAAGTAAAACACTAAAATGATCATGTAGAAACATATAAAAGTAAACCCAATGACCATAACAAAAGTACTCAATGTCCTAAAGGAAGACAGAGCAACAAGAAAATCACCTACAAGGGCCCGACGAAGCAAGGCAGAAGACGAACATTAAGACAATTCAGACCCAAAGGGCTTTACGAACTATCCATCATAGAGTCTCCCACTTGGTCCGTCAGATGCAATCAAAAGAGGAAAGCGTAGTGTCCAACTGTAAAAGGGTTGAACACTAAACATGCAGTATGTCTTAAAATAGTAGGGTCATAACCTCTTTTAATAAAACGTTTAATAATTTTAGTAAAAACAGCAGAAAAATTACCATGACCCAAAATCTTACGAAGTTTGTAAACCACATCGCCATAAAAACCAGGCTGGCTAATCCCTTGTCGTAGAAGAGTTTTTAAATCACTATTGAATTTAGAAATTAAATCAAAGTTACGATTGTAAAATTTAGTAAAATATTTCCGTAATTTATGATAGCGGTAGCCCTGTTTTAGAAGCTTGCTGGTAATAAAAATATTCCAGTTGACTTACTGTCATAGTCCTCAATACCACCATCATTCTCTTATTAGCCAGCGTGCAGTGCTGAATCGGTTAAATCACTAGACTTGTAATCTTGACTTTGTGGGTTCGATTCCCGGGATGACCAACTGAAATAACTAAAAATCTTTCGGTCGAGACTTAAAGTGCTTAAACACTTAAACTCAATTACACACACATATTCTATCAGTTTTCACACACGTCAGATGTTTCTTAAAGTTTTCAATTTTCATTTACAATCTTTTGTGGAAAACTTTGATTTCCGATTGTAATATACCTTCCAAAACAGAAAGCAAAGAAGGGATGGGCAAGTAATCAGAAGGGAAGAAGGAAAGGAAAAATGCCAACAAAAGAGGTGGTGTGAATAACGGCCGGAAAATGGGATACCATGCCATACGAATACCGTACGACAGTCGACCGAATATCGCAGGTATACTTTACCGTCACCGTACGGTTGTTGCAAATAGGCCAGAGAACGGAAGGCAATTGGACATTTATCGTACGGTAGTCTATCGATTACCTTTAGAATATCGACCGGTGTCAGGAAAAAAGATGCCAAGGGTTTTCATCGGGTGACCAGGCGAGTACCCTTCGGAAACCGTCCGAATACCTAATGGACCACAGAGTGAGACCGTCAGCCCACTTCTTCCCGGACATGATTGAAATGTTTCTCTCCGATCTCAAATTATCAACGGTGTCCCATCGATCCCTCTATACCGGCTGGTCCCAGCTTGTAATGTGACGTAGGTTTTATAATCTACATCTCGCCGTTACAATCTTCCTCAGTACTGTAACTTTGCGTCAATTGTGCAAATTGTAGTCCATGTTTACAGTAATTAAACGTATCATAGTTGCATTCTTACATTTTACGTGTAATAATTATTGATATATAAAAATACATTCTTCCAAGAATTGTAAGTTAAGACGGTGTAAAGTAACGCCTCATCTGGTCTTTATAACGGCAAACAAGTAGAACACACGTCATACAGCTTTCAATGATTTCATAAATATATTTAAACGTGATATGGGTAATATCTAATGAGCTTTAACACAAACTGTACAATAAGACGTATAATTTGATTTTTCAGATGAATATGAAATGTATCTTACTGTAATTTTCATTTATATTTTCATTCGAGCGCGCTGCTTGCTCGTAATGAGTTTTAATCATAATTAATTTAGCATAAATTATCGCCTCTGTGTATCACACATTTTTGGAAAGTTTGCCCAGAAAATAACAGAAAAAAGTACAATTCGCAATATCATATTTTATTAAATTGATTTCATACACTAATATTACATACAATATTTTTTTTTTATAAATATTAAATAAAACATTTTAGCATAAAATTATGTGATGACACCATAAAATTGATGGCACCACTATTTAATTTAAATTGGATATTTATACTCAAATGCTTGCAATATAATAAACAGAATAATGACAATCAAAAAAACATGATTATGGTGTCTTGTATTTGACAAACAAAGAATAACAAAGAAATTGTCATATTTAAATCAGATATTTTTACAACATGTCTAAGTACATATGTTTTACATGTTGCTGCGTATGTTGCTTTCCTATTTCAAGCAGAAATACATATGTAAATATGTATTTTAAACATGTAATGGAACAATATCCTAATGTAGTATTCGGACTGTTCAAGATATTCAATAAAACAATATAGACACATTTATTTATACAATTGATGTAATCACTTTCGAGTATTACCTGCACAATCTGCTTGTATGAATTCATTTTATAGTGGTACAATAGTTAGTATATGTTTTGCACTTATTATCCTTTCCTTACTACGTTAGGTAATAAAATTTTTCAAATATTTACATTCTACGATGGACGAATCCAGCATTATTCTGACAATCAAAATTTTGGTTTTATATTTCACAAATAAACGGCCTGCTTGTAGTGCAAACTGTCGAATCATACCAATATGAATTGCTATGGATAATAATACAAAGACCACTATGTGGTTCTCCAGATGCCCAGTGGAAGAATTGTTTCTTGGAACCATTTATGGTCAACCATGCTGAACTTGTGTTCTTGCGCTGACCATCAATGTAAATGTGTGTATTAAATCCCTGCAGTAATTTCGTAACATCACCATTCTTCAACTCTGAATCAATGTTTATCACGTGACCACCATCTACCTGACACTGCTTTTCTGCGTCATTAAATGATTTCCTTTCGACATACAATTTTACACAAAATCCATTTGCAGTCAGATTATAAGCCTTGGAACAAATTCCTTCACATATGCCGATGTCTGTTTCCGTCGTTAACTTATCCCCTGATTGATATCTGCCACACTTTCTCGTTCGTATCCGTGAATCTATGTACCCTTCTCTTAACGCACCACATTCTGACCATTGTGTCCAGTCATAGCAAGGGTGGAGATTTTCAAGGTTCCGAATGGCCATTCCTAACAAAGTAATTACTGGCTTATTCAACGTTCTTCCAAGTTTTAACAACATTTCGCCAGTAATATCTTTCTCAGCTGTTCCGTTACTTTGTATCAATGACGCCGAGGAAATGTCCATTGTAACTATTACCACTGAGAAAATAAACACTAAAAATACCTTTCCTCCTCTCATTTTCATTTCAAATAACGTGTTACGCCTAACGTTTAATATCTTCGTTATGTTCAGAGAAGGTTTTGTTTCAAAGAATTGATAATTAAACTTTATGACAAAGAATAAAATTTTAAAGTGAATGTTCTCTTCTTTGTAGTACAAAACAAACTCTTTATGTAATCCGAGTACTTTGAATTTGTGACGCACGGCTTATTCTAAATGATTTGCAAAGATATCCTAACATATTTGCTTTGAAGTAATAACATGTCTTGGAAGTAGCCAATGTTTTCCTTGAACATTTCTCGCTGTATAGATTATACTTAACGAAAATATCTCACTTTATCATTTGTACAGATTGCAAATTATTTTTACTTGCAACCAAACATTGCTTTATCAAATTTTGATAGAGTTCAAAGGTTTGTTTACCTGTCGGAATTGAAGGTTATTTAGACAGCGCAATCTTCATTAGTTGGCAGTTTAGCCAATGTAATATCATAACGGCAACAACATTTTGAGGTAAGGTGATCTTAGATTAGATAGCTTGAAATTGTATAAATGTTCTTCCTGAGTGTAAAGATAATAGAAGAAGATTTATTTGCATAGTACTTGGAATTTCTTGATAGAAAAAATATCTTCTTAAGATAACTGAGCAATCCTTGTAAAATTTTAGAAGTTTCATTTCGAGCAAGGGCCAATATAAAAACTTACCCTGTTGAAACGTTGAATGGTTATCCTTTGCCAACAATATAAGGCCAGACCCGTCTGAACAGCATTAAAATTTGATCAGATTATACACTTTTGGCTCACTAACTACAAATCTTCTAAAATAATTTCGATATCCCAGAAAAATAAAAATAGGCATTGTAAGAAATGAAAGCTGGAAAAGAACTTCAGTTGAAGAGCTCAATAACTATACGGTATTGTACATGTACGCCATTTTTAGAGTTGTCTAAAGACATGCAAATCTTTTTAACATTACCAATGCACATGTTTGCCGTATTTAAACATTCGCGATATGGCTCTTCTGAACATTATGAATTTTTTCCCGTGAATATGTATTATTTTAATCAGTACATGTAATTCTAAAACACAAACAGGAAAACATAACAGTTGAAATCAGTCTTATGTTATTGCTTTTTTGTTGTTTTATTTTCAGTTATGATTAAATTTTTCTGCCTTATTGGTAACTTGAATTTGCATGAACAAAAATATTATAATATTGTGTTTAATGTTCAGTTTTTTACCCTAAGATACAATCTGGCAGAATGTTTTATGGTTTAATGTCAGATCAGATAGAAAGTCGTTTTATTTGTGTCATTGTCTTAGCTTTGTTTTTGGCTACTAAACAATAAAAATGAGTGTATATCAATATTGGAAAGAAAAGCCAGAAAAATGTCAATGGAGTCTTAGGAGACAATTAAATATCCAATGCTGATGTTTCATCGGTATGGCGATTCAAAACATTAAAGTGTTCATAAGGTTTTGGATCAAACAACGGGGAAGATTTGAGAACATGTGTTCCGATGATCATAACTTAACGGAAAACGGATTCCATGTTTAAGGAATTCAATGTCGGGAATCCATAATTATGCATAATAAATTGATGGTTGGCGCAGAATAAGATTTTTAACCCGGTACCTAAAGTCAGATAATGTTCTTCGTATCATGATATTATGATAACAATTTTAAATTTATAATT